>NW_010186038.1:0-19736 GCF_000695765.1 Mesitornis unicolor
TTATGTAAATAAAATATTTTATATATTTTTATATATGTATACATGAAGCTGTACAAAAAGTAAATCAGTTAATTCAGTTTCATTTTACATGCTAATAATGTTCAGTTTTGAAAGCAAACAGCTGGATACTGAAAATCAGAGGAGTGTTCTTCTTGGGAATTTAATAAGCTACTGGAAAGATAATTCCCTATGAGATTATTTTTGCAGACTTTCCACAAAGTAATGCTCATCATATTGAAGCACTGACAGAATAACTTAAAATTAAGAAAAAAATAGATGAGTTTAAAGAACATTTTGGAAGTTTAAACCTCAGTACGATCCTGTAGCTGGGACTGAAGCTTTTAATTTCCTAGTTGTACATGCAGTAAACGCAGAAAAGTTAAATTAGCTTCCCGTCTTTGTGAGGTAAAATGTAAGATCAGCATTATTTTCATGAAAGAAATACAATTTCTTAGGCTTAATATATAGCAAAATTGGCTGTGTTAGATTAACTGTTGACATTCTAAGAATCTGCACAAATACAACACTAATACAGAACTGCAATCAATATGAATTTTGATTTGTTAAAGGTACAAAAATTGTATTTTTCATGAGAAGCATTTCTATGTTTTTTCAATATAGATGCCGTGACATTGCCAAAACTTATTTCAAACACATTGTAAATTACATTTTAATAATTACTAAATTCACTCAAAGGAATATTACTGTCCTTTCTATTTTAGTGTAATTTTACAAAATGCTTAATTATATGAAAGGAAAACATGAATTCAAATTTCTGTTTATTAAAAAGGAGTCTGGACATTTCTAAACAAATACATAAATTATCCCTCTGATAGCTGTAAAAGCCATCCTTACTGTTACTGATTGACTAATTATAGACTGTTCTTCTACACATCATGTCAATAGTCAAAAAGTTTCACTAAATATAGTTTTCACTTGTCAGTTATAAGAAATGCTAAACAAACAATGGTGATATTTTTTTTAAAGAAGAGTTGATGAATGACTTCTGCACAGTATATCTTGTTATCCAACCAGAAAGGCTACATTAATAGAAAAGTAGCAAGTATGGTTTTGACAAAATCCATTAGTGTCAAATACTCCAGAAACAAAGCAAACCATGTTCATGTTGATAAAAAGATCTTTCATGCCAGCCAGACTTAATATTACTTCCTGTGTGGATACACATTTAAACTAGATGGTGTGTAGCTTTTTGGTTGAGCTTAAACATAAGTGACATCAACATCTTTATCCCAGAATAAGAATGTTTATAAGAGGAATAATAGTTAAAATTCACATCTTGCTAGAATAGCTTAACTGACATGATTCAAGTCAGTATAACTCTCTCATATATATAAAACCTTAAGTAATTTTCCAAGCTTCTAGATTCCAAAAGCTTTACTATTCTAAAGGCTTAATAAAAACCTTTGACAGCACTGAGAAAAAAGAGTATAAAATAACTGATGAAGTTCTGTTTGTCACGCGCTCCAAACAAGAGGTACTTGATAGTTCAACTTAGTTCATATAAGTGTCAAATTGACAAAGTGTGGGCTACTACGCTAATGCTGCTTTTGCTGCATATACAACTGGAACTTTGAATTTTGTAAATCCTTACTGTTCATCTCATTCTCAATATTTAGAAAATTTTGCATATCATTCCAATACCATCTTGTTTGATTTTTCTACTAACCCAAATTTGGATTGTCATATTCTTCCACGCTGGATAGTTTTCCATAGCTGTCTTAAGTTCTGAATGTTTCAGAATCTTTAGTGTAGCCTAGTACTATGATTGAGAGACAGGTCTCTGAAGGAACTACTCCAAGACTCTGAATGTACTTCTGGTATTCTCCAAAATCCCATTAGTACTGCATATTTTAAGAAAATCAAGAAGTCATAGTTTCACTCCTCTAAAAGAAATTGCCAACTAAAATTAGAATATCAAGACATCTGGACGACCATGAACTCCATATATTTTCTACAGCTACTATACATCCAGGACATTCTCTTTTTTTTTTTTTTAACCATCCAAATTCTTATACGGGTAAGAAGTGAGGATTTCATTTTATTTTGAATGGTGACTCTTTCAGTTCAATGAGTTTTTAACTTGCTGTTGTGAGATCTATCAGTGCATCTCATCTGATATTAGCCATCTGAATGTCTAAGCTAGTCAGTTTGCATGGACTGAATCGTGTATTTGAGATTGGTCTCTTCATTTTCCAGAAGAAGAATGTACTTAACCACCTTAGACTACTGTCCAACTTTTATCATCCAGAGTTAGAGGAAATTACTGCCATGCAAAGCAACTACTAACATGTAGATATTTCAGTCTTATCTGGAAGGTAAGCACAATATATAAGTAAAAGTTCAAGTACTTTTTGTACATATGCCATCTGATACAAAATTTACTCAAATTTGTCATTTTTTCATATGTATTAAATTATTTCAGTAAATGTTAGCACTGATAGTTCCACAGGGAATGTTACTCAAAATTACTGACACAAATGTAAAATGTAGTGACATAAGATTTTGTAGAATTGCTGTGTGTTGAACGATCTTTCATAGTTCTAATACAAAGGAGAAGTATAGTGATAAGACTAAAATTTACTAGTGTGTTATAAAATGTTATCAGCAGGTGTTTTTCTGTTTAGTTTGGTTTTGTTCATTCATTTGGGTTTTTTTGTTTGAAGAAGTATTGTTACAGTATGCTTTCTTTCCATTTCTCCAGATCAAGTGGGTTTTTTGGAGTGTTTGAAGCAACCAAAACATAGTGAAGGTTGATATTGCAAAACTTTCTTCTTTTTTTTTTTCCACACCCTTGTGGAGGTTAGTGATGTTCTGCTTTCTTGTCATAACATGACAAGTCTACTTCTGGGCATGGCACATCACATTATGACAATGACATTATAATATTTGCATAGAAAAATCCTATTACATTAACATTTTTAAGCAAAATACTGCAGGCTCATAACCCAACAATTTCTTAATGCCTGATTCAGAAACTATGGTTGCTGTATTAGCTACAACAAATTCCAGAATGTCATATGAGTCAAATGTTTAACTGCATCTCTACAATTTTTTGACCTTTATATATTGTATTTGTGTAAAAGCAACATTTATATTTTTCGTATAAAAGATACAGTACATTAATTTCTCCAAGTATACATTTTAAAATTACAAGCATTTAAGAATTCCTGAACTTGACTTATAAACCAATTTACTAATACTAACTTTCAGTGGATATTCAAGATAAAGAGTAACTAGACTTAAAAAGAGTTTAGACTAAATATTCATATTTGAACCTAGTTTTCAAGCCCTTTCTCATTTAGCTCCTCTTTCAGTGGTGTCCTTATGCTCCTGTCCTTTTGATGACTATGATAGGTCTTCTGTCTCCCCAATATCCCTGGTCTAAGATTCAATATTTTTTCCACTTACTCATAAAAACTTTTCTTTTTTCTATTGGAAGCAGGGGGGTGGCAAAGGAGTTTCCAGCTGCTGGCTCTTCTCTTGCATGAACAATCAGCTTCCTCACCTTATGATACTTCCACTGTGAGATGCTCTAAAAGCTGGCATGCTGACACCTGAGAGAAAATGAGAAGGAAACAAACAAGCAGACGGCATGGAAACTTAAAAAAGTAATATCAGCTTATTGCTGACAGCAGGGAGGTAGTGATCTGGCAGCATTCCCAACCTCCAGTTGCTGGTTTTATTCTCATCATGTGGAAGTCAAAGTTTTTCCCTTGTCACAGGCTGAAATAAGACAAGGTGCATTACTGGCAACCAGTTATTCATATTTTGTGTTTTAGTAGATCACTACATATTGATGAATGGGAATTATACCTGTTGCTGAGGGATTATAAGATTATAGAAGATTGATTGATGCTTATACTTGAGTTTGCTAATGTCTGAAGTCAGTGTTCAAGATACCATTTAAGATATGGTTTTGCAGATATAATGGCAGGAGGTATGGTTTCAGTAGGCACAAAGAGCATGGTGGGCAACCTGTACTCCAGGCTGATGGAATCATCTCATTGATGGCCTATCCCTTCTCTTTTCCAGGGATATGTGCTCTGTGTTAAAGTACTGGCATGATCTTCAACATGTATTATAATTGTGAAGCTTTCTGGTACTTTCTTTCGTCCTTTCTGCTGATTACTGCTACTGGTTTACTGATATGTTTGTTTGTTCTATAGTTCTTCCAAGACAGTACAGGAGAAGATAAATGTGGAAACACAGACCACAGAACCTGCCTTCAACCATAAGGAAGACAAAGTAAGAATAAGCTGTTTGGATGCAAGATTATATAACAGTAAACCAGAGTTTCCTCCTTTCCATGGTAAGAAAACCATGCTTGGTACTGAAAAGTAGTGTGAAAAATGCGATCATTTAGAAACTGTGATCAATTTAAAGTCAGAGGCCACTATACTAAATGTTTTGTTGGGCTGGATGGAGAAAGATATCAGTACTTCCCACTTGACAGACTTTATAGGTTCTTTCATTCTGCTCTGTTTTGTAGCATGTGACCTGAACCATCTTCTGCTAGCCTAAATACGAGGAAGATCAAACCATGCTCTTGTGTGCATATATCCTTATGTACAAATTAGGTAGAGATGAAGGAAAGGGCAGCAATTGTCCCACAATGTACATTTGTTTCTCTTTTTTCTCGTTGAGGGCTATTATCGCTTACCCAGTCAATGAATCAGATATTTTTCTTTTATTCTTGCCTCTAAATTAAAATCAGAAAATATAGAATCACAGAATATTAGGAGTTGGAAGAGACCTCAAAAGACCATCTAGTCCAACCTCCCTGTCAGAGCAGGACTACCTAGACTAGGTTGCACAGGAACAGGTCCAGTTGAGTTTTGAATATCTCCAGAGAAGCAGACTCCACAACCTCTCGGGGCAGTCTGGTCCAGTGCTCTGTCACCCTTACAGTAAAAAAGTTTTTCCTTATGTTATAGTCAGTGCAGAGACTGCTCCTAGAGGATAAACTTGATTATCCTCACAAAAATTTCCAAATTTCACTTGAAACTCTCAAGAAATAACAAAAAAATTATAAGATCACATCATAGCTTAAATGATTTGGACTGAGATCTTTCACAAGAATAAAGTGTCATTTCCCCCATATTTTGCTATATAAACTTAATGATATTGTGCATTCATTTTTCTTGCTTCATTTTGAAGATAGCATCTCTGAAATAATATTTGAAGTCCCTCTTTCGGTTTAGTACACATTTAAGAATTTTCATAGCTGCCTTGTTCTCCCTTTCTTTTGCACACATTTTCCCTGCTGTTGCATTGGACTCTTTCTGCTGCTGCTACTTCTGTTTTTTTATTAGCGGATAATGTCAGAGATGTATTCTAAAATAACAGTAGTAATAAAGCAATAGAGATAAGCTATCCAATTTATTCAAAATTCTCAAGGCCAGATAATCAAAGTGTAGAAATAAAATCTAAATTGTATGTACATTTTGGACAATTAAACAACAAAGATAATTGGGCTTTAATGATAACTGCAGCTTTATCAGCAATGATCTATTCTTTTTATTATCAAGAAACAGAAAAACTATGTCATCTGGCAAATTTATTCTGATAGTTCCCAGTCAGTAAAGACTAACATGTAATTTCCTTTAAATGAAGACTTAAAGTCAATTTACATTGTTTACAGACACTTCTCTCAGTTAACTGGTTAAGTAAATATGAGCATAAAGTTGATGTTAACACTGATCAACAGAGGTATTCTCATTATAATTGCTAAATAAACAGTTCTTGCCTATGAAATACTCCCTAGCTTTGGGAAGAATGGATTTCCTCAGCTTCTTCCCATTTTCCTGTTAAATGGCATGTCTCAACACTGTAAATCCAGCTGTTCTGCAGCTGCTTTTTCCACTAACTTTGATTCTTTACACATCAATCTTTTGCTCTTGCAACTACGATCATGCTTGCTAAGTTTCTGACATTCTTTCTACCTCTGCTCCAAATCCTCTTCCCGCCTCCTGCCTTCTGAATAGAGAATTATGTAGGATTTCTTGGGGACTGGTTCTTCAGTTCCTCCTATGTGGTAACTTAAACATTCCTGTGTTTTCATTGACTAGATTTTATACTATGGCATCATGGCATATAAGATCTAGACAGACATGTTCATCTTAGCTGCACTAACTATGGAAAACACAGATTCCTTTTAAGAATATCTCTTTATTCTATGGATCTGTTTAATTTCCCTCAACAGCATTACTGGGAAAGCAGTGGTAAGAAAAAGTGAACAGGGTACTAGAAGGTATACTCTAGGAGTTAGAATGAGGCTGTTTTATGAAATTTGAGCCAGCTTTCATATCTGAGAACAGTTTTGTACACAATCAGCCTCATGGGTGATCTAAACCCTCCCCAGCCCCTTGTGCAGAAGAACACACCTGAGAAATCAGAAGCTATCAGAAATATTAATTCAGGCTGGTAACTAAGGTCAAGTCACAATCTCCTCAATCTGTGAAAATTTTAAACATCAGAGGGAATTTTGCCTGAAGTAGAACAGGTGGGCTTCATATAACTAAGCAATTGTAAGCTATTTTGTGGTTGACTATATTATGTGAAATTTATTGTTTTCATTAGAATTAACTCCTCGTGAGAGTGTTATGTTTTCATAGGCCACCATGCTATTATATGTAAGAAGAATTAAAACAGCATGCTCATTTAGGTTCATAATTACACTCAAAACATGTAGTTGAAGGAATAAGGAAAGAAAATGCATTAGGTCTTGTTGGAGACTTTTAGGCAACTCAGTATATTCTTGGCAATTATATTTACACACAAGATTTTCTACTGTTGCATTTAAGGAGAAAAAGAAATGGAAGGAAGAAAAGAAGGAGGGAAGAAGGGAAAAAAGAAAGGGAAGAAAGAAAGGTAATTGCGCTGTCACAAATGCTCACTAAAACACAACATGGAATTATCAGCAGCACAGTGGAAAGAAGGAGGTCACCAGGGTGTTAATAAATCAGCCAATACTATCCTACCCACAGCATGAGAGCTCATAAAGATTTTATTTTGTTATTTTGTATAGACATTAACCAGAAATCATTTAGCAGAGCAACTCAGTGGAAAGCAAACTTTACAGACTTTTGGAAGAGCTCCTTGGGAAGCTCTGACAGAAGGGGCACCAGTTGCTTTACTTTTCCCTTTTTTTGCACGGCTGAATGGAAGTCCGCCTGAGAAAACACAGTGTGAATGAAGTGGTTTCTAAGCTGCCAGCCATGTCAGCCCCAAGATCTGACCTCTTGCTCTTAACATAGCAGGTGACTGACATAAGCAAACACTGGTACACTAAATACTAATATTAAAAAGGCATTGCCAGGCAGCCCAGCCATGTCTATAGACACAGTGTTACAAAAATGTTACATCTGCATTTCAAATTAGCCCTTTGTCCATTGTGTAGTTCAAAGATAGCTGGAAAGGATCCAGATGATTACAGCTAGCATTGCTTCAGTTAACACAATAGTGTGTGTCGAGCCATGATTTACAGTCTTTCTGGCTGTCAAGAGATAATAACAAGGTGGTGGCTTAGCTTGTTCTGTATGAAAGAAAAAGAGATTCCCCAAGCTGTGAAACTGCCTGCAAGCTAAACAACCTCTACCAAAGAAATGTAAGTATGTATACAATAAAAACTGGTGCTTTCCCATCTGTTAGCATTTTTCTATCTTCTTTCTTATAAACTGTTTTTTATTGTATTAACAATAAATGACGTTTTTGTTTTGACAAACTATATTCATGATATGGTATGGTTAAAAATACTACTAAGCTGCATTTACGGCAAAAGTTTCATTTTATGAAGGTTCTCAGAGTTCATAAATTTAGAGTTAATTCTAAATAAAAACAAGTTTCTGGAAAATAGCCCACAAGTAAACACCAAGTAAAAACCATTTTATTGCAGAAGCCATTTACAAATATATATTACAGGGCTATCAAAATGCTTTCCTTCAGTTTCAGCCTTTTGATTTCCTATTATAGTGAAATACAATGTAAAATAAAAAAAAATATTTTTTTTAGATTCAGGGGAAGAAAAAGTTCTAATTCCAGAAATGTTCAAATAAAATATTTTGTTGGGTACAATGAACAAAAAAATATTCCTGAACACAGTTCCTTATACTAATGTGACACGGCTTTGTCAACTATAGGTCTATGGAAGCATGATTCTCCTGAAGGAGTGAATCTATTTCCAACAGCTGTTAGTAGAAATCATTCTCCAAATTACTAGGAACATTTCTCTGAATCAATACTAGAAAATTTTTGTAAATAAGCTGGATTCAGGAAACCATGCACAGTATTGTGATAGGTAGAATCATTCACATTCAAGAAAACTTTCTGCAATAACAATTGAAATAGCAGTTAAATTCTGTTCAATTTCATGCATAATATGTTTCTGACAACTTGTCAAAAATAGGTCACTCTTCAAGTGAAGAAAGGACCACCAAGTATTAACATCACAGTTTGGGTATCTGCATGCATGCTAATATTATGAATCCCATAGTAAAAATATTGACTTGAAAAAAGATTATTTCCTTTATCTTTTCCTCTTTGTTGTGTCTTTATTCAGCCTCAGTCACAGAACGATCCTGAGAACTTCTTAAACTTGCAGGGTTTCTGCTTGGGCTGATCATACTCAGATGCATCATTCACAGAATCACAGAACGTTAGGGATTGGAAGGGACCCAGTGTAAAATAACACAATTTATATGAAAAAACTTCTATCTGTAATGAGCTTTTCATTGTCCAGCTCTTAGTGCTCCATCATGAGTTAATCAGTAAGATTACCTACTCTCAAAATCTGAAAAAATCAAATAGCTCAGGCAATGGCTTTTTCCTGGGACTGCTTTCACCATAACCAAACTGACAACTGCTACTCTGACAAAGGAGAGCTGTGCCATTTTAATTATTGTATGATGATGGCAGTCTAGCTTAGGACAAAAAGAAATATTGACTATTTTACTATCTGGGATGACTTTTAAATGCTACCCCTTCAGTTCTGAAAGTGTCTCAAGGTATATATGAGGAGATCAAAATATCTGCTGAACTCATTAGCCTTAAAGGGCATATTTTGAAGGACATGGAAAAGTGACATTTCAAATGAAAGGCTGATCTTAGTTGTCTTCCTTCCTAAAGCAATTATGTATGTAAAATCATGCAGGAAGTCTGCAGGCTTATCTCTTAAAGTGTTTTTTGTATTGACTCTTGTTGTTGTTTTCTCTATAAGATTTACTTATGTTCACAGATCTACAAGAGGGACTTTGTGTTATAATTTTTTTCAGTAATAAAAATGCTCTGCTTAAACAAGGTGAAGTCCTTTGGCAGGCTGTTAATCTCAACTCCCAGCACTACACTTTTTCCATATTTTTTCTATTATTTATTCAATCACCATAGCTACATGCATTAAACATTTCACACCTGCAAGTGACAAAAAGCCAACTTTCTAATTTTTTGGCATCTGTATATTCAGGAAAAGCCTAGGCCAAACTCTGCTACTGACCCCAATCTCTACATTGTTTCAATCAAGACACCAGATGTTTATGACACTAGTTAAATCCTGTTTTAAGACTTTTTGAAGTTTCTTGATACAGCAAGCCACAAGTTAAAGAAACTAAATGCTTATCTATATATTTTTATATATACATATGTATTTGTGTGTGTTTATACAAATATTTTTTATATATAGGCAATTAATTTCATAATATGTAAAAAAAATCACTTTTTTAATACTGCTAAATATTGTAAAACTCACTGTAGAGGTCCTCAAAGGCTAGCTAGCCAAGACACTTTTTATCCCAATTCAGATGTTCAGGGCAATACTATGTAAACGATGATAGCTGACACAGTAGAACTTCCCTGCAGCTAATGAACCACAGATTGAGGCTTAACCAGCATTTTAGTAACTGCTCACGCATGAAGACCAAGTTCATCACACATGTTTTATTGGAGACTATTTCATGAGTTATTATATATGATAAACATTTTATATGTCATACTATGATGTATTTTCTTTCTGTTCTGTCACACAGTCATTTTCTACCCATTATCCTTATTTTTTCCATACATTTCATAAAAATTTGGAACATATCATTAAGAAAAGAGAAATTCAACAAGCAGTTTAAGAAAAGTTTGAAAAGAAACAAATCCCAACTATCAAAATATCTTTTCAATAACTTCAGAACTCCTTCCAAACTAGAAAGTTTGGAAAGTTTGTGTGTTATATTTGCTTCTGCATAATTGCTCTGGTTTTGTTCTTTTTTGTTTTCTTTAGTTTAGTTTTGTTTTGTTTTGTTTTGCTTTTTTAAATGAAAGGTTTTACCAAACTTCTCATTGTTCAAAACTCTCCTGGACCAAGATTATATGTTAGAGTACCCAAGAGAACAAGGAACACTAAAAAAGTTCTTGCTGGAAATGCTGCTTGGTTTTAAGGCATCTGTTTTACTAACTGTGTAACAGGATGAGGTAAAAATGGACAAAAATATTTGAATCCCATCAGACTAGACTTCTCAAAGCTAGGTCTGGTATATTTACTATGCCTGACCACTTGGATGACCTTCTCCAAGCTGTCTAGGGAGTGTTATTTAACTGTCTGTAAAATACATAGCATAGGCAAAGACAGAAAGGAGAACCTCTAGGGGCTTAATCAAACCTGTTAACTGTAACTAATATTTTTTCTGAAGTGAAAAGATTTTCTTATTGCAAATAAGAGAGATTCTTTTGTTAGATAAGGGACTTGTAAACTCTTGGAAGGGGAACACACTAGCAGTGAATAAAGCTACTCTTTGTAGGAGTACTTTCCATCTAATCCTCTGCAGTCATAGACTGTTCACCTCACTGGAAAAATATCTCTGCAAAAGTGTGTAAACAGTATGTACTATCAGATTTAAATGCACCACCAAACCTGCACTCATAACTAAATCTTATTAAAATAAAAATTACTAGAAACTGTGGATGACTGGAAAAAGTGTCTAATGCTGTTTTTTACTATTTGTTGAAAACATTCTGTAGCACCTAGATGCCTAGCTCCTGATGTTGGCCATTCTCAATGTGTTTTACATGTCAGAAGAGAGAAATTCTGAGGTGTGACTAATGAAATTTGTGTTGGGCAGGTAAGGTCATATTGGATCTGACATTAGAAGAAACTTTGAAAAAACTCAAGATCAAGACTTGGGAGTAGATCCACATCTTTGTCCATTTCCTCTATTGTACAACATACTCTGTGCCAAGTGCTACTGCCATAAGATGATTATAAGTTACCTACTTTAGCTAGAAAAAATATTATAGATGTTCCCTGGAGCATCAAAATATAGGGCCCACCAATGTGTAATTTATTTCTTCTGGATTATATTTCCTCCAGCTTTTGTCTTTGGTAGTTGCTGCTGTTTTGAGTTATTTCAGATCAGCATTACTTTGCAAATAAATATCAACAGGGAAATAACAGAATCCTAGAATTATAGAATACCAGGTTGGAAGGGATCACAAAGATTGTCTAGTCCAACCGCTCAAGATAAAGGTATAGCTTAAATGAGATGAGTCAGCACCCTGTCAAGCTGACTCTTAAAACTGACCAATGTCGGGGAATTCACCACTTCTCCTGGGAGTTTATTCTAATATCTAATTGATCTCATGGTAAAAAAGTTTCCTTCTGCTCAAGAGTATAAACATGCTCACAGTAAACAGGGGAACTATGCCTTCCAAATGTATCTGTTTTCTTGCTTTTGTCTTGGAAGACATCATATAATGTAAGGAAATAAATTGCTTAACCTTTTATGACAAGGTAGTCTACTAGCTAAAAAACAAGAAATGAAAATAATACAAATAGCATGGGTTTTTCTAATCTCATCCTTCTTTTTGTTGTTTTCTTTCTCATTTTCTTTTTGGTTTTTGTTGAGCAAAGTCAGCTGGCTTATCTTGCTATTTTGGCAAAAATCCCAGGAAGAAAGAGGTTAATTGCTTCACTTAGAGTGGATGCCCAGCTGAAGAGGTTTAGATCAATGCCTTTACAGAAGGGGACCAGTAAAGATAACTTCAAAAGAGTTTGAAAGAGCATCCTGGAAGAAATAGGAAAACTTATTTGCTTTCAGTGCTATGTATTTGATAACAAGAATACTGATCTGAAAAGTCAGAGCCAACACTTGGCGTTTTGAGACAATCAGTATATTTTCCCTGTATTTTGCACTGCATGGCTAGAAGCAGTTCTCATATATTGTGTTGTGCTTATTTCATCTGATATCAGGTCATGTTGATTACAGCAAGTAATTAACGCTGTATTTTTCTGTCCAAAACTTAACACATGCCAGAAATTTGTGTGCGAGTTCTCTACTCCTTGCAGAAAGCAATGTTATAAGTAGTATGAGCAAATGTAATATTAACAATATTTCAGCAAATACATTGAATATTTTCATAGTGTTTTGTATTTGTTAATATCTCTAAAAAAATATTTTGCCCCCCCTCCCGTTTTTATACATTTGTTCTTTCAGATGGGACAAAAAGATTCTAGAAATCCTAGTTAGGTTTGGTTTTGGTTTGGGTTTGGTTTGGTTTGGTTGTTTTTTTTGCAAAAGATTCTATTTGGTTGAGAGTAGAACTCACTTTACACTTAGAAGGATTTAGATTTTATAAGCTCATGAGTTTTATGTGTGTTATTTCAAAAGTTTCCTTCCCCAGCATTTAAAGACACACCCCAATTGAAATTCCTCCTATGCAATTAGCTTTCTTTACTGCACTGATGCCCTTTATTATCTGTTTATTTTACATCATTTTGCTAAGGAACAAATTTTGCCCTTGGATGCATGAATGTGGCTTCCATTAGCATAATGAAAGTTGCATGTGTGCATCCAAGGGTCAAATCCTTCCTTAAAAGTGAGATTTATCTTCAAATTAGCTACTCTAACAGCCCTGGCTAGGGCTTCAACCACATGAATCAATTTTATTAAGAAAAGATGAACTATACTGGAATTCTTTTTAAATCCTACTTGTAAAAATGTGCAGAGATGAAATTTAGGTACCAGCATAAGTCTAACTCTATACACATTTTCTCTGGTGTAAATCTGGATAATTTCCAGTGATTCTTTCTGACACTTTGGCTCCAATGACATATAGGTTAACAGTCTGAGCCTTCTTGTGATGTTGCAACATCCCTTTGAAGTTAATAGGAATCTATGTGTATAAACTTCCCTTTGCAAGATTATATCCTAATTAACCAAGGAATTTGGCTGGATTCCAAGGACAGTTTGAAAAAAAAAAAAGATTTAAAATTATTCCCTAGACATTTCAGTTTCCTTTATCTTTCTTGGAGGAGATCTAGAATTGTTCATTTTTGAGATATGAAGTGTTAATACTTGGTGGGTTTGGGTAGACACATGAATGTATTTAAATAAATGTAATATATATTTATATGTTTGAATAGTCAATTCTGGCTATTGAATTAGTAAACATCACTGAATAATAATACTTTTAGTTACAAGAGTAATAGCTACTTTATGAACAGAGCATATTTTCAAAACTGTATGTAGAATCCGTTATTACCAATAACGGCCAGAAGAGTTAATTCTGGGCTTACTATGGTAAAATAAAAATTACCTCCAAATTGTCACAGTAACCAGATGGTTCACATTTAGAAAATCCTTTCATAAGTATTACTGTATGTTTCAAATGAAGAACTTTCTTAAAGTCTTTTCCTCTTATGCAGATAGTTTTATTCTTTCCAGGAATAGTAATACATTATTATGTACAAGCAGACACAAATCAGAAGGAATTTAGGAGTGAGTCACTTTTTATAGGTATCTTACTCAGAAAGTTAAATAGTTGTCTTCTGTTTTTGTCTTTCAGTACATAATCTAATTCTAGCTTGTTCAAAACAAATTGAGCTGTCACATTTATATGTTCTCGAAAAAAATCACTCTGACAACTAAATTTTAAAAAGTGCATATTATTCCCCAGTTCAGTATAAGTTTTATTCATTTCCTGATGTTTTAGTGGGTTAAATATTTGACCTATAGTGAACTCCAGATTCAGTCTTCATCTCACCTTGGATGCTAAGCTGCATGTGAAAACATAAGATAGAAACACTGACTATATTAATGACAGAATCACTGTTAAATTAGGGAAGAAAACCTTTATTTCTATAATTTTTTTCATTATCAGATCCATTAAATTGATGAACTAAAGATAAAATGCCTGTGCAGGTGGATAAAGTAGACATATCTTGTGTTCATATTAGATACTATATATATAGTGGAGTCTTTATTCCTTTGTTGGACATATGCTAGGTTGAGCAAAACAATTTGAAATCTTTATCCAGAAAGCCCAATTTTTAATCACATAGTTTCAGCGGATATAAAGTTTGTATACTTGCTGCTGGGACTAACTGAAACATATATTTAACAATATTCTTGGACTCAATTATTTTATGATTAGTAGGTAAGCATCTCAGACCTAAGAGAGATGATAAATAAAAGGGGGAATTATACTAGAACAGTCTGCTGAAAAGTCCCCTGATGTCTCTTACACTCTCTTTATATAAGAAACAGTGTCCACTTTGCTATTAGCACAGACTCAACCCATTACTCAGCAGTCTGTCTCAGAGTTTCTGAGCTGTGCTGAGGCAGGAAGAAATAAGCAGTAACAGCATCAGCAGTGGGAGAGAGAAGCAATAAAATTGCAGTTTGAATACCGCATGGTTTCTAAGGTCCCTTGTACTTCATTTTCATAATTACACTAAAAACTATGAGAGATAAATTTCAATGGTCAGTTTTATGTAAAATGAAAGAGTACATGTCATGGTTAACTTTAGTCCAAATATACTGCCCATACATCCTCCCCTCCTTCACTGAATTGAGCCCAGCTCTCTCATTGTCTGTTTATGGCTTATCTGATCCTTGTTCCTCTGTTCTATCCGCAACCTCCTGACAATTGTTTTCTAAAACATCTTTCTCACCATCTTTGTCTTCTTCTTTTACTTGGATATACATTGCTGTCAACTCTCCTTTTCATTTAAGGAGATTTTGGAAATTCATTCACAGTAATTAAACTGCCACTAAAAAGAATGTAAAATAAAGGTCAAAACACATAAGGAACACATCTCTATGGGGTACTCACTGCAACATTGAATATCAAGGTACGCTACTGAAAAATAAACTGAAGTGTTACCACCTCCAAGAGTCTTTCTATTACCAAGGAAGGGTTAGTATTTAGAACACTTGAGGAAAGGGGAAATCTTCTTTTATGTACTTCTTAAACCAATTAGTTATCTTTTGAGATGAGACAATACAACTGCAGTTTTTAGAACACCAGAAAAGTTTTGTGTATCACACAACTAAATTGGGAAATCACCATTTTAAGTCCTTTATACATATGTAAGAGAAAAGAAAGCAGATTTTGATAGCTGTGCATATAATTTCCATTATCTGCCAGCATATCAAGAGTTTTATGACAGTTCTTGACCAAATGATATTTACTGAGAACTTAAAATAAAATATTTGAATAAATGTGTATATATTTATGTAATTATCTATTTGAGATGTTAAGAATTTGGGAGTTTAAAATGGGAGGCATTTAACTCACACATGAAACTCTTACGCTTATTTTTCAATATTCTCATTTAGGGGTTAATTCTTATGAATATTTAATACATGCAATATATCTAATGTAATTATCTTTTTATAGAACACTGACAGACTAATAATTTCATGGTGGCTAAAAGCTACTGCCTGAGATGAATTAAAAGCAGTTCATTTTATAACTAGTCTCAAAGGAATAAGAGAATATGTGGTAATTATTAAACAACAAAGGACAGTCTCACTGAAAAGACTCTCAATAGGAAAGTACTTAGATAAGGAAGGGGGTTTTAGAGGCCAGAAGAAAACAAAAACAAAAACAAAACAACAACAAACACACACAAAACAAACAAACAAACAAACAAGAACCAAAACCCAAAGAAGACAGTTGTGGAATTTATTTCACAAAAGAGCATTAAACTGGATGTAAAGACTTGGAGCCAAGCGCGTAACTAGCTATAATCTTGTGTCCAACAGTAGCTATAAGCATACACCTCTGCATAAGTAAGAACAGGAGAGATGTATTACTTGTCCTGAGCATTCTCCCTGTGCCTGTTTCCAAAACTAGACAAAGTTTTCACTTTACAGTCCACAGTGGATTTCCTTTGTCCAGACTTGGACCTATATAAATCACAGCATCTTTTAGTGACAAGGGCCTTGTGCCACATTGTCTACTTCCATACTGTCTGCTAGCCATTGTAGAATATTCTGTAAAACCAGTGGAGACATACTGACTCTGCTGGTCATGATTATTCTAATCTTGTTCAAAGGATAACATTCTCAATCTTTCTGATCATTTTCTGATCAGTGATATCAAGACAACTTATCAAGCTAACTACATCCCACACAAGACTGATATGCAAGAACGAGTGGAGGACACGGGCATGTCAAAAACTCTGGTGCTGTTCCTCCATAAGCAGTGATCCATCAATGAGCTTTGAGCTTCAGAAGTAACTGTACTGCAGCTAGTTCTGTGACTAGCTATTAGTCTGTGTTCCTTATCAACAAACAAATGAAAAGATCTCCCAATGGGGGTAGTGTTTATTGCCAAAGGTAGCAACATCAGTACAGCATGTCGGAACCAAATCTTGAGAATACAAAGGCAAGCAGCAAGTAATAATAGATCGCCCTTTGGCAGAAACGTTCAACTCTCACTGCCTTCAAACTAACAGAATACTGATTATTAAGGTCAACGAATAAGTTTCTGTGAAAATAATTCTTCAGTAGAAATGCAGTTTTCAGAAAATTCATGTTTTCCAAAGAACAGAAAGGTGGGGAGGAGTGGGAAGGAAGCTCTGCTGCTTTATTGGTGGGTTTTTTCCCTTCTACCTTTAGTTCTAAATTGTGTGGACCTGAAATGAAAATATTCTTGAGAGTTCTGCAGTCTCAAAAACGTTGGTTCAAAAATGAATCTAATTTCCCTTATGTGTCTTATTACAACATAGTAATCATAGACCAAACTCTCACTTTGTCTTGAAGAATAGGCTCCTTGATTAGACTCTATGTTGTAACACAGCAGTCTATTTTTCCGACAGAATGGCCTGTGGTGTTTTGAGAATCACATAGCTCTAAATACAGAGGAGAAATATAATCCAGCCAGAAAGCCAATTTTATAAATTAAGAAAAGAATACTTAGTAATAAGAACTGCAGTTCTCATACAGAAATTTAACCTAACAGAGAGACTGAGTTTAATGACAAACTGACTTGAAAAATAATTTTCTCAGTTGCAGTGTACTTTTCTTTCTATATTCTCTATATTCTGTCATCTGAATTGTTTTTACTGGAAATTAAAACCAATTTAAAAAAAACTACTATATTATGAACCTTCATTCCATTTCACATCTATTTCAGTGCATACTAATACACTCGATATCCCACAAAGTCACAGTTCACAGTTATCTCTGGCAACTAAGAAGACAAAGAAAAAAAAGATATTTCAGACTTGCTACCAAACTTATATCTGAGAGAAGACTGTAAGATGGTGGTGTGTGACTGAATCTGAATTTGTGACAGCTAAATGTGGATGTCTGCATAGATGTGTCTATGCTTGATACAGATTCTTAAGCTTTCACTTTTCAGTGTAGATCTTTTCATTGTGATCAGTGTAACCTAGTGAACCATCCAGTTGGCCAGATAGTAGATATATGCCTCTGGATAAACTGAATTTCTTCATACTCTACACTAACTGAATTTAGCAGGGACTTGAATTAGTTGTACAATTATTGTGCAGTATGAGATACCCTAAAGTATGTGAGAAATCTGCAAAAGAATGGAAAGTACAGCAGAGAGTCCCTAGAAGATTGTCTTACAGTGGTCGGAAGCTGGGATTGTTTAGTTTGGAGAAGAGGAGACTAAGGGGAGACTTTATCACTTTCTACAACTACCTGAAAGGAGGGTTTAGAGAGGTGGGTGTTGGTCTCTTCCATCTAACTAGTGACAGGACAAGTGTTAATGGCCTCAAGTTTCACCAGGGGAGGTTTAGATTGGATATTAGGAAAACCTTCTTTACTGAAAGAGTGGTCAAACACTGGAACAGGTTGCCCAGGGAGGGGGTAGAGCCACCATCCCTGGAGGTGTTCAAGAAGCATGTGGATGAGGCATTTTGGGACATGGTTTAGTAGGCATGGTGGTGTTAGGTTGATGGTTGGACTTGGTGATAGAGGTCTCTTCAAACCTTAATGATTCTGTGATTCTGTGATAGGTATTGGATACTTGCATATGGAAAAATTCTCTCAGATGTTTTTGATGTTATTTAAGGTTTTCACAGGCCCTGTGAAGCCTTCATATGGGCTTAGACCTGATAGAGGACTGAGAGGAGGCCAATGCTGTAGCACCAGAAGAAAATGTGATATTTTAGGGCATCTCAAGTGGTCCTAGAGCCTGAGAGGAGACAGCTAAATTGACAGCTAAATTAGACTTGATCTGCTTGAGGATAGGAAGTCTCTACAGAGGGATCTGAAAAGGCCGGATAGATGGGCTGTGGGCAGTTGTATGAGGCTTAACAACATCAAGTGCCAGGTCCTGCATTTGGGTCACAACAACCGCATGCAACAGTACAGATTTGGGGATGAGTGGCTGGAAAGCTGCTGGGCAGAGAGGTATCTAGGGATACTGGTCAACAGCCAATTGAATATGAGCCAGCAGTGTGCATAGGTGGCCAAGAAGGGCAAAGACATCCTGGATTGTGTCAGTAATTGTATGGCCAGTATGAGTAGGGAAGCGATCCTTCCCCTGTACTGGGCGGTGGTGAGGCTGCATCTCAAATATTGTGTTCAGTTTTGGGCCCCGCACTACAAAAAGGACATTGAGATGCTGGAGTGTGTCCAGAGAAGGCAAGGCTGGTGAATGGTTTGGAGAATAAGTCTTATGAGGAGTGGCTGCAGGAATGAGGGTTGTTTCGTTTGGAGTAGAGGAGACTGAGGGGAAACCTTATCACTCTTATCAACTACCTGAAAGCAGGTTGCAGCAAGGTAGGGCTTGGCCTCTTCTCCCAGGTAACAAGATATAGGATGAGACGAAATGATCTCAAGTTAAACCAACATAGGTTTAGACTAGATATTAGGAAAAATTTCTTCACTGAACAGTTTATCAGGCATTTGAACAGGCTGAGTCACTGTCCCTCGAGGTATTTAAAAGATGGGTAGATGAGGTGCTGAGGCACAAGGTTTAGTAGCGGACAGGTTATGGTTAGACTCTGTGATCTTAAAGTTCTTTTCCAACCAAATGATTCTATTATTTTATTATTCTATTAATTATTTTTATCTAATTTATCTTACACCTACTGTCTTCTATTAGCTAAATTCATGGACAACATGTTCAGCAGCAGATACCAAAAGACTAGACAGGGTAATAACCCTAATACAAAACTAGTGAATAGGAGAGGAAGAGGTGGACTTCAAGCAAAAAGCAGCTGGACTTCTGTGTTCCAGGGTATTCCACAGTCCCCTATTACCCTGCACTAGTGCTACCATCAAAGACAGAGCACTGGGATGGGTGGGTCATTGGTGTAATGCTGTAGGAATCTTCTTTTCTCAGTGGAGTCATTCTGAAAGTACTATCAGCTGCAATAACAAAATATATCCTGACTATGAGAAACTCTGCTATTTAGTTCAAATACAAATGTTCACATATAAACAAATAGGACAACAGAAAGAGCTTTTTCAAATACA
>NW_010186039.1:0-4037 GCF_000695765.1 Mesitornis unicolor
CAAGCGAGCCGGGGCCGGTTCGCGGTTCTCCTCCAGGCGCTACGGGGTTGATCCCAGGGCGGGCTGGCCGGGGCGCCGGGTCGTGACCGGGTCCCGGGCAGGTTCGCACCCTGGGTCCAGAGCTGTGGGACAGGCCAAGGGACCCTTGGCTTCTGCCAGTGGCCGTGGGTGCTCTCCTGGCCTGGGACGCGGCCACATCGCGGTCGGTCCCCTCTTTCCTCAGACCAGGGAGCACTGCTCGGAAAGCTTTTCCCCTCGCTGCTGCTGCTGGCGTGGCTGTAATTTCCTGACCGGTAAAAATACTTCAGCTGCTCCTTACCGTCCTTTTAATCAGGATCCTGCCCAGGTAAAGAGTCTGGAGAAACTCATTACTGCAGACATACTCATAAATTAATAAGCGTTGAATTATGCTACCAGCTAATTTAACAGAAAACTCCCTGGCGCACACGTCTGTGGGACGCCCATGTGTGCATCCGTCCGTCCCCAGCACATCCCTGGTTGAGGGGGAGATGAGGTACATAAGAACATACGAGCTCACCTCTGCCTCATCCTTAGTTTAAATTCCTATTTCCATAATAGCTCTTTTGGGATCCTTTTGGAATGAAAATGTTTAAAATAACAAAGGAAAATAGGGATTAATAAATGCTGCAGTAAAAACACTGAGTAACAGATGTGTTAAAATTCTTTCGCATACTATTCTGGCTTATTTTCTGTCTCTTTAGCCATAGCTGCTTGATATAAAGCCCTGTACTTTTCAGGCTTTTATTAAACTTAATTAAGGGAGTACAAAACCAGCAGTTTAAACTAGTCAAGAGCAGGGCCACATGACACAGGCATTACTGATGGGCAGATTTGCTGCTGGGGATGAGTTTCAGGAGGTGGGATATAGTGCTTTTATAGGGCTTTTAAATTGATTGTCACACCTTAAAGGCATGAATGAGTTCACTGACTTTCATGATGGTAGCAGCTGGTGAGATAATCTGTCACAATGGGAATCTTGTCCAGCAATAGGGTCACCCATTTTGGTTGGGAGCATAGGAATAAGCCTGCTTACTGCAGTAATCCAAATCAGGGCTGGCTCAGTGTGTGAAAATTTGCAGAGTTCCTCATGTTAGCAAATACAGATTTAAAATTAAAGCTCTGTCTGGGGTCAGCAGAGCTTTCCTTTGGACTGGACAAGTAATGACTGCATTTTTCAGTCTGAAAAGAATCACTGAAAAGAATTCCTTAGACTAAACCAGGAGATCACCAGCTGCATAACTGAAAGGGGCCAGAAATACCTAAATGTGTTTCATCGTAACGCACATTCTTAAATCGCAGTGGTGATGCCCGTGCCAGCATCTATCCGTTGCACTTTATGCTGTAGTTCTCCACATCCAATTTTGTATTTGTTCTGTATGGTTTTCTCCAAAAACCACCACGGGAAGCAAGACTCTCCCCTAAAACAAGAGGCTGTGGCTAAAAGCACATATCTGTATGTTACTCGTGGCACTGCAGGTGGCTGCAGGCAGCGCAGCCGTGTGTATCTATGGGAAGGGGGTGTCCTAGGCAGGGGTGGTGGGAGGCAAGCGGGGCCGGCAGAGCTTGGTCTTGCTCCAGTGGGTTGTCCAGTGAGTGGTTCGCGTTTCCCCTACGGCTGCCTCTCATTAGCATGAATCAGGGGAAGGGCATAAAAGACTCCAGTGCATTTTGTGTCTGGAAAAAAAATCTTTACTTCAAAATGACAACCAAGTTCTGGCCCTGCTGCTTTGTCATTAGATCAGCGTGCAGCTCAGTGGCCGGTAAGTGTCAGCGTTCACAGCAGGGCTGGGGCACGTTTGCTGTTGGTATTAGGAGAGGCTGAACACATCACTACAAATTCTTCTCTGAGCAGCCCTCTTCAGCTGTAGGCTTTTCAGCAAGTGGTAGCAGTAATCACAGAAGGGCTCAAGAAAGAAACATTTATGTGCATTTGTGGGATGGGAATGTAAACGGCAGTATTTGAATTGTCAGCATTTGCACTAAGTAAGAGCATTAAGTAAGAGCACCTGCCAAAAGCAGGCAGTTAGCTGGTGCTGGCTGGTGAATCCTGCTGCCTCACCCAGCAATTGGTTTGACTTGCTTCTGCATGAGGGATTTGATTTATATGTGACCTTCTCTCTTTTAATCTCCTCACCTGTAAACTCCAGATTTCTAATGAACTTCAACGTGCTCTGTGCTGTCACTTGTGCCTGCTGCAAGCTGTCCTGACCTTTTTATTGGTGCCTCACTGATGGTACAGAAAGAAGTGATATATCTGTTCAGTTGGGAAGGAGAAATCCAGGAGCTGATTATGTTGTAGTTGTGTTTCTGAAGTTGCAAGAGTTGGGAATGTGCTGGTATTGGGAAATGAACCTCAAGGTCCTGAACAGATTAAGTAGAGAAAAACTAAACCATTTCTTGTTATAATCTGTGTCTGAGAAGGCATGATAAGCTGGTAGAAAACAGGCTTATAAAATGAAGTCCAAAACACCTGTTCAAAGTTTACAGCTTCGTATTGAAACATCTCCAAAAACACCCTCCTTGCCTATCGCTTTCCTTAGCTTGGACTTCTTCCACCCCGTTCTTCATGGACATTCTTTTGACTTTACGTGTGGCCAGCCCAAATATCAGGGAATCTTTCCCATGACAGCAGCTGGTGAGAGCGAAGGGGGAGAAGTGGCAAGGTCAGCAGTTGAGTCAGTTAGAGAAGATAAACCAGGACGTTGCTCATCTGTGTGTGCCAAATATCTCTTTTCACAGAAGGAGTTAGGATCAGCCTCCTACACGATGCTGACCGCAGGCAGTGAACACCCAGACAGCGGCTGTGTGTGGGTGAACTGTTTTAAAACTGCGCTGGCTCACTAAAGGCATGAGGGGGGACTAAAGTAAAGGGAAAATGAACTGCAGGAGGGAGTTTCTTTCTTCCCAGGCTAAACTGAAAGTTGTTTTGCTTTGTGAGATCCCAGTAATCAAGGTGCAGGAATAATTGAAGGCCTGGGTGACTGTCCAGCTCGTGTGAACAGCAGCATTAAGCCTTTCTATTTTTCACTGGATTCCCAGACGCTTCTCGTCTTCCTCAAGCCTTGTCCTCTCAATTTAAGAAAAGCTGTGAAATAAAGGTTACTCAGCTGCAATAGTCAGACTGTGGTACAACTCTGGTGCAAAAGTCAGCGATCCAAAACTGGATAAAGATCTTTTCAGCAGCGTCCAAAGCCGCTGAAGACTCCGGATGACATTGTCAATAAGGCATCCCATGGATGGGAAAACCAAATAGTTCTGTTGTCATGGTCTTTTAAACAAGCATCCCAAATGGCAACACGAACCTTGTTTCCTCAGATGTTCCCAGGAGATTCAGGCTTTTGAGAAAAGGGTTTGTTTATAAGTCATGTTTTTAATTTGCAACAATAATAAAGTAAAAATGCAAATCTCCTGTGTTTTGCTCACACAGCTGCATTCTCTGTGCTGGGCCTTCCGTGTTCGAGTACAGAAGAATGAGGAGCTCTGCTATAGTTGATCTGTTGAACTATTTATCAGTTATATTGCCATACTGTTAAAGGCATCACTTATGGACTGGAGCCTTGAATCTGCCAGGCACTTCCCATTCAGAAGCACATGGAATTAAAAAAAATAATTTAAAACGCTAATTCACTTTCTCCTTCTTTTTGTACCTAGGATCCCTGCCCTATGCTGAGAAACCCAGTCAGACTCTCAGCAAAGATGCTTATGGTCCAGCAGACACTGCCTCTGGCCAAGTCAAGCTGCCAGCCTGGGGCACCAGCAGCACTGGAGGGAACCACACCGACCGCTGGCTTCTGCCTCCCGCTGAGCTGCAGCGGCCAAAACCTCCCGAAATCATCTCCCTCTCCACAGACAAAAAGAAACGCACCAAGCCTTCCCTAGAAAACAGCACAGGGCTGAGGAAACACCTCTTGCAGTATGGAGGGGCCCTGGCGAGCCCCACCGAGGGACCTTCTGTCTCCTTTGACTTCAACCATGCCAACAGAAAGCAGGCAGACAGGCGGGGGGGCGGGGGGGGC
>NW_010186039.1:4068-46855 GCF_000695765.1 Mesitornis unicolor
ACAGCATCTCGGCTCACTTCCATCACGCAGCGCCTTCCTACCAAAAGATCCCATCTTTCACGGATGCTTATCCTTTTCTGGATGCAGTGGAGTCAGATGATCCAAACACGCTGGATCACTTCAACCGCCCAGGCAAGATCATCCCCTACAAACATAGTGATCCCTTCAAAAAGATCACCGGTCCCTCCTGGGTCACCAACCGGCAGTCATCCAGCTTGCTGGACCACTTCAGCGTGCTGAGGAAAGGTAAGAGAACAGACTGCTCTGGCAAGGGATATCGTGAACTTTCCAAAGGTTGGGTGGCATAATTTGGATGAAATAGCCTAAAAATGGCGTGTGGCCGTCCCTGTCTCTGTGCCTGTTGTAGATGCTGATAAGGAGAGGACGTGTCTGACCGAGTGCAGGAAAGAGAGAGACGAAGTGGAGGCCTACTGTGCGAGTGAGTTTGGTAAGTTGTGTCTTCCACCAACATCACAGACACAGCAGAGCCCTGCTGTGTTCATCTGTTACTGGCATTTCACTGCTGCTTTTAAGGTACTGCTTCACTGACTGTGGTGAATCATTACTAGGAACACCAAAAGGACCCCTCACAGCACTTTACAGATGTACTTCGACAAACCCTTACATTACCCTTTCCCTCCTCTGGGCTAGAATGACTCTTTTTTCCATTTCCTCTACTTCCCACTCCTGGGAGGATCAACAGAACTAAAAAAACCCAATTGTTTTAGATATTTAGATACTCTAAGATTAAACATAGCTGTGCTACCTCTTACTGTTTAGAGTGTTTGTGATTCTGAGGCTTCACATAAGAATGAAATGGTGAACCAAACAAAAATAAGGCTGCAATCCTCTGTACAGAGGAGTCTCCTTGAAGTTCCTTAGGATTCAGTGTCTTCAGTCCTTGTGTCCAAGCTGATGTCTCTAAAGATGGTAAAAGCCTGGCGTTTTTGTACTGACTGTTTAAGAGCGAGTTTTCTGTCTGAAATCGTGCCTTGTGCTTACAAAGCTGTGAAATCGATATCAACTTTTTCTCACAGTATTTTAAGAGATAAACAAAATACATGCCTAGTAGTAACAGATGTTTCCATTTGTAGAATATAAACATGTTACGAGACATCTGTTTTCTCTAAGTGGGGAAGTCAGGAAGTGCTTTCTACAAATGTTAGAGTCTTTATTTTTTACTGCTCTCATGCATTCCTGTCAAACGTAGGCCTTGTAGCTACTCAACCATTGTATAGTGCAGCCTTTACCAAATAGTGGCCTCATTCATCTCTTAAATTGAACAAGACAGGTAGGAAAAGACTGGGCAGTGGATCAGCCAAGGTTCCCTGGCAGTGATCACAGAGCGCTCTACACTTCTTTACATTTGTAGTTCAGATTAAAAAATAAATGAACCAAAGTTCTTGCTCAGTGAGGCAGGTGTCCTGTTTGCCTTACCTGACTAACAGGTTTGTGTTTTCTGATGCCTGGAGTCAGCTCAACACTCATCCAAACCAGAAATGGGGTGGACAGCACGAAGCTGAGCACACAACACGGCCCATGCGGTGCCTTTGCCGCATGATGTGACAAAGGCCTTTTCTTTCAGAAGCTGAAGCGTTTCGGTACCAGGTTAGCTTTGTACTTCTTTGTGAAGTTTTAAATCTGAAAGTTGTACTTTGTTAGGTAAATAAATCCACTTTTGATATATCAGGATGGAAACAGTACTAAAAACATCACTTTCTTTTGAAACATTTTATCAACTTCGCTAAGAAACAGCTCGGACCTGCAGAGCAGAGAAGGTTGGTAACTCAGCAAATACGAAGGTGGTGACCTCATCAAATGTGATTATATGAAGCAACTGCCCATGACTGAGCCAAACAATTTCTGCTGACACTTATTTTACAGCATTTTAAATGAGAGCCTTCACATGTACCCCAAGCTGTCACCGAGGATCGCTTGCTGATGCTTGCTTTGTTTCCCCCTTCCCCTCAAAACAGCAGTGAATGGAATCGTTCATAACATGGAAAGACTGGGGAATGGAGTCCACTTGATCACGCTTCTGGTGAACAGCGATGGATTATACAAGATGAGTCGCCTGTACATCACTCCTGATGCCTTCTTCTTTCGAGTTCACATTCTAGTTGTGGATACTTTAAACTGCAGCAAACCGTGTCTGGACCTCAAACTTGGTAAGTAATTTCAGCTAAATCCATTCCACTGTTCCTCCTGCGTGCAGTGCAGTTTTAGTCTGCCCTGGTTTAATAGGCTTATCCTGGGTGGTTGTGAAAATACTTTTTCAGGGGGGAAGTATTTGCTTGTAAACTGGAGAGCTTTCTTCTTCCTCAAAGTTCAGAGAAACTGGAAGAGAACCAAATGCAAGAAGTCAGGTAGTAGTGCAGTCTTTTCTTAACTTTATCCAGTTCCAGAATGATTGCAAACGTTTTCAGGACTGCCAGGAATATTAAAGCAGGAGCTCAGTCTGATGTCTTAGTAAGTAGTCCAGCTTTCCTTCTAAATGCAGGTTTATCAAATACCAGCATTTCCCCCCAAAAGCTTCTAATTGCAATACAAGACAGTAAACCATTATTTCCATGTGAACACAACCCACAGGTCCCACTGCAGTTCAGGGTGGTGCTGTATCAAGCCACATGGTCAGGATCTATTTCTGCAGGGTACATCTGTTCACAAACCTGTTGCCCTTGGAGCGAGCGTAGTGAATGAATCCAGGCTTTCTGCATAGCATAGAAGTCTCGTTTGTTTTGCAGGCAGTAGATACATCGTGATGGGCCGGGTCTACCACAAGAGACGGCAGATCCCTGCGAACCTGCTGCAGTTCCTGCGAGGGCGGCTGAGGCCAGGGGATGGCTTGCTCAGAAGCAGCAGCAGCTACGTGAAGAGATTCAACAGGAAAAGGAATCGCAAAGTGCAAGTGGCTCACACAAAATGCAGATGAGGCTCTAGCAGCCTCCATCCAGGACAGCAGCACCAGCAGAGCTCCCCCACCAGAACCAACCTGGCCATGGTTTAGCACAGCAGGAGGTGATCTCCTCACCTCTGAAACTGGTTGTGACAGGACACTTGCTTTTGTGCTTCAGCAAACACTGTTTTGACTAGGTACCTATATATTGTGAATTTTAGCACTAGAGACTATCTAGGAACTGTTAACTTGCCATGAATTTGCTCCAGCTGTTTCCAGAGCCTCCCCTGCCCTAAGGTACCCCTAATAATCTCTAGTAATTTTAAAGTAAAACTGTGGAGGCGTTCCAGGTACGCAAGAAGTAACTGCACTTTCAAAGCCTTAAGGTACATATGTCAGATGATGCCATTGCTCCATCCACAGAGGATGGCCCCTGTATTTTCACACCGTTCTGCCAAAAGTATCACATGCATTTGATTCAAAACAACCAACAAAACCAAGTATCATTTGTATTGTTTTGGTATCCTGAGACATGTCCAGACTTGCAAAAGTTACATCATTCTTCAAACAGAGCTGGATTTTCACATGAAGCATACAGAATAGCTATGTAATTGTTGGAGAACATAAAATGTATGTTTGAAAGCACATCACTGCACAACACAAATGCCCAATTAGGCATACAAGTAACGGCGCAAGTTCATGCCAAGGAATGCAAAATGAGCACGCAATTGCATGCACATTTTGTATGCCTGCTTACACCGTCAGGTCCTTCCAAGTTCAGTCCTGCAACCGTGTACTGAATGGCATTTTCCCATGAGAAACATTACCAAGTTTGTACTTGCACATCAGTAAAGTTCCTTTTTGAATCAAAGATACAATCTTGTAGTACCTTTAATGTGGTGGGATGCAAGAACCTATGAAAGCTCTGCAAAGGTGATCTTGACGTTGGCTGTTCCCCGAGTCAGTATTCACGGATCGAAAGCCTTGAAAAGAAACTAATAAAATGTTTGTGGGGTTCTGGGTTCACTGGTTCCTGGAAGATCCAAAAAGATTATGTAAAGATGCTAAACTACGGCATCTCCTTGTTTGACAAGTCAGCTGGGGATATTTAATGTATTTATATAGCTAAAAAAAGGGAAAACACAGTCTAGCTTAAACAAACATACAACCATAGATATGATATGACCTGGAACAGGAAGCAGTGGCTTCTCCAAGCATATTCTGTTTTGAAGCAAAGGCAGCTCTAACACATCTGCAGCCTGATTTGGTGTCACTGAGCAGCTATGGAGTAGCTGGGTGAGAACTCACACTGCATGAAGTATTTCTTCACAGGAAATAGGAGCCAAATACCACGAGCAAGCATCACGTATTTTGGGACCCAGAAGGCTGTTACTATAGGACACAAATTTACCCGTGGCTCACATCTGTCTGAGAAGTACCCTGCCTCACTTCTGTTACGTGACAGAACACTTCGCATGGAGCGCAGCAAATAGCAATGGAATTTTCCTGAGACTTTGAGGGGGTTTTGATTTGGCAGGGCTGCTCCTGGCTACGAATCAAAGCACTGGGGTGGACTGGGAGGGACAGGAGGAAGGAGGAAGGGTTGCACGATCATCTCATGTTTCTTTGTTTCTATTTTCAGCTGCATCCTAGGGGCTGACCAGCAAGTCCTACACTCAGCCACTTGCCCAGAGCAGCAATGAAGCACCCTTCCCACCCCAAGACATTATCGTAACCCAAACCAGGCAAAGCGTGGGTACAAAAATAACATCCACAGCTACATCGCGTCTTGATTGTCTCTCAGAAGAGATAAATAAGAGGATACCAGGGCTAATGGCATCCACAGCCCGACTCGAATGCCAATAACTGACACAGAACGCCTGCTGAAACAGAGCTGGAGCAGGAGCACATCCACAGCCCGACTCGAATGCCAATAACCGACACACAACGCCTGCTGAAACAGAGCTGGAGCAGGAGCCTAACTCCTGTTCTTACCACACGCTAACAAATGGAGCGAAGAAGAAAATTCCCAGATCAAGTGGATTTCCAGTCTTGCACTCGTTATAACAACTTCACAGCATTAGTGACGGTGAAAAGCAGATGGCACTGACACGCAGTAGCTGCCATGGTAATTCCACTACCTTACAGTTAATCATGTTCCAGCAGGGTAAGCATGAAAATTCTGCAGCCAATACACAGAAATCCAGGAGTGGAGGAATATTGTCGTCTTCCTGCCTTTCCCGGGGTTTACTCATGGCTTTTGGGTAAGCCCAACTTTTTATTCTACTTTAAATACCCATTAGCTGTTGCATGAACTACATCTAGACCAAGCATAATTCAAATCTGAGGAGACAAAACCAAAATCAAGCTGGTATAGCTCACGTTATCAAACCCTGTGTTACAATGCATGACCACTTTGAAGCAAGTGTTGCAATAATTTATAAAAATACAAAGAGGACGGCTGAACAGAGGTCACAAATCTTACGAATTTACCATGCTCTTCAGGAAGGTGAGTATTAATTACAAGAGGGATACATTTTCAGTAACATCATGTATAAAAGATCACCACTAATAAATCCAAGTACCCCAAACTACTGAATGGCAATAAAAACCACTAAGAAAAGACTCCCAGCACGATTAAATGGCATATATGGATTACTCCCCTAATCAACCTGATTCACTGGCAATTATGAATAATCTGGCAAAGCCAGGACCTATGTACAACAACATTATCCAATGTTTCATTAGAAACACCACCAAATCAATGTCAAACACATGACTTTTATTTGTCTAGGATGACATGTCCTGTAAGGTACAAAAAAGTACTCCTCAGTTTGCCACAATTTGTTAAAAACATAGCAATCTATTGCCTACAGGTAGGAAAGTTCTCAATGTCTTATATATTTATATATGAATAAATAGTACAGAAATACTGTAACGTTTTGATGAGATGCAGGGTATGTTCAAATGCTGTTAAAAGTGGAGATTTTTTCCTTTTTGCATTAAAAACACAATGCATACAATATGCAGCATCTTTAAAAACGTCAAAGGACAACATAATCTAAATGCAACTACTCTGCTGGAACTTTAAGAAGCATAAACGGGTTATTGTTTTCACATTGAACAGTTATTTTTAATTTCCACATAGAGGTTAAGTGACAACATTTGTATTTACAAGAAAAAAAAAAGCACGGGTTTTATTAGATAAAATTATCCCTGTACACCTGAGCCTGTAAGTATAAGAAAGTGTGGTCAGTACCAACATCTTTTTAAGAAAAACAACAGAAGAGGTTCTTGCATAGCAAGGTGCGAGGTTAAACCCAAAAGGAACTCAGCCATCAATCGGGTAAATCCCAGCTCGCTGGAGAACAGAAGTTGATGGTGAATTAGTGCAAAAACCATCAAGTTGTTGGAGAGCCGCATACAAACCATGGCTGATTAAACAGGGAACATGAGCAAGTCATTTCTATAGGCGATGTGAAAGCGATAGATCAGAAAGAAACAGCAACATCATCTGCAGTTTGCATCTTCTCGGGACTTCAGTGCACCCCCAGAGTAGCGCTGCTCACACAGGGAACGATGGAGTGGTCCAGGCCGCCTCTCAGATACAGTTACACTTCACATTCCTCGAGCACTCGGCCAAACACGACTGAATTCAGCGGTGGGCAGTGACCTTTCACAAAATACTTCCTACCGCATTATCTGTTACAGGAATTGTGGCACCGCTGCAGAAGTTTTATAACGGGATAACAGCTGCTCAAGAACGAAACGTAGGAAACGCCACCTTTGGAGCAAAATAAAGTCAGATCTCCCTGGCCACGTCCCTCCCCTGTAACTCGAAAGATCTGAACAGATCCCCAAAGCGTTACAGACATATTAGCGCACACTCAAAGACACCTACATCTGTGGGGAGAACAATGATCTCCATTTATTTCGTTTCATATACATCCATATTTTGAATTTTAATACAAAAGAAAAAAAATTAGAATCTGACAAATGTTTACAAACAAGATACCTTCAAATAGATTTTACTCATTTCAGTCTGGTGCAGAGTAAATGACAAATTGTACTGTTATATTCAAGGCAACAGAGTCTGGAGTCCATGACCACTTAGCCCAACTTTTATGCAAGCTTAATTGTTTCTTTTTATCTACCATGAATGATAAACTCATTGTTGATTCCCAGTTCTGTGTGTGTGCACATGTGTACATAGCAGCTCCTTTCATAGAAAGAAAAGACATCTAGAGGTCTTCTTGTACTTTTACCTACAGGAATCATGTTAAGATACAGAATGGATTACATGGAACCGGGGCTGGATTTTATAAGAAAAAATAATTAGCTGACAAATGAGGGCAGCAATAAAAAAGCGTCTTTTTTGCAACAATAAATAAATACAGTCAAAGTTTTCTGTGTGGACTTTAAACCAGCTTCTTCACTGAAGAACAGGCGTGGCATTTCCATGGAGTTAAACGTGACCCCATTTACTGTATCTTTTTTCTTGCTCTCTTTCTCTCTCTCCTTCACCAAAACAAAGTTTTCCTGCTTCTGCCACAATAGTACAACAATTTGATCTTGACAAGAAAGTGGTGCTGCTGATTTTTATTTCTTTGTCCTTTGGACAAAATAAGCCAAGAATAGAATTTTGACTGTTGTGACCAATAAAAACGCAGTTTACATCGAGTCTCGTCAGGATAACCCGACTAAAAACATCTGGCTTCTTAATTAAAAATTTTCAGACAACCAGATCCTTGCTCGTGTGTTAGGTTAACACGCTGAACTCTAAGAAGCTGTAGACTGCAGTTTGTTGTTATGGGACCTGCAGAATGCAGAAGAAAGTGAAGAATTAAGCACCCTTCATTTTTGGAGAACACAGTCGCTGCAAGGCGTTGCCAAGGGTAAATCACAATGAGGGAATTACCACCGTGCTGCTTCCATTTTACTGTTTCCCCCTTCAGAAATAAAAGAACACTTAAATAATTCTCTCTGAATTTTAAGCACTTTTCCCCCTACAGTATACAAATATTTCAGGACTTGTAAAATGCCTGAAATCAGTTTTACTCGGATATTTACATAATAGTAGTCCATCAAAAGGAAAGCAAAAAGACATCTTAAGGGTCAATATTTATAATACCGTATACTTTGCTTAAATGTATTCAAGATCTCTTTGGATTAACTTAATAGATAAAACTGAACAGGCACATTAAAATCACATTTGTGCTAATCAGAGTTCAGCAAAACTCCTCTTTGACATTCACAGTTTTATTAGTGACCGAAAACAAAACAATAAAATACATGGTTTCCATGATGAATTTTTCCGTTTTCTCAATACAGCATTTGAGGAATGGGACAATTTGTTCGTTAATACAGTTACGTCTACCAGCGTGACTGCTGGTACCAGGAAAAAACCCGACAGCATTTACTTTTTAGACAATTTATCTGGATTTTTAGGGCAGTTTAATGGCGTCAAATTGTACAATAAAAGAAAGTGACCCCAACATCCAGTTCTGATTCCAGTTAAAAAGTTCAGACTAAAGATATCACAATCTGCAAGAAAAGAAAGAACACGGATGGTATAAATGAAAAACAATAACAAATAAGATGCAGCAATGAAATCAGCGTGCAAGCAGTGGCTGCTGGATAACCAGCTAAAGCAAAAGATGACAGAAACATGAGTTGAAAACTACCTGACAGAAATCACTAATGCAGTATTGAATTGGAAAGGAAAACGCTGGGCTAATTCATTTGATCTCGTCCCTCCTTATCAATCCTACTCTCGCTGCACATAGAGAATCAGATGCTTCCACAGCCACAGGTATAAAGTGAAGCTTTCAATTTAATTAATGACAAATGGATGTAACCCTGCATTAAATAACCTAGAGCAGCAGCCTGTTACAGTTGTGACTGCTCCAGCCAGGTGGACCAAGTTAACTGCTGTACACACACGATTTCTGACTTGGCTTATGTTGGAATACAGCAGTGATACAGGGGAAATCCATGTACTCCATATATTCTCTCTTTCAAACATGGTAAGTTATAAAAAGATGAGAGAGGGTAGTTAAAAACTAAAGTATTTCCGCTTCTTTCACTGGATTATACACTTCATGGAAGGATTGTCTCTTTTTAGCATCTGAAAAGTATTCAGTGCACGGTAGCACAATATCAGACCTTGATCCTGATCAGAATTAATTCTCATGAAGTTTTCTGCAGCAATGAGTTAAAATGTCATTTGAATTTCCCACATTCATGATACTGTCCAAATCTGCACCTAACAACTAATTTTGAACAAACATTACAAAGTAACCTCCTCAAAATCATGTTTAAGCCTTAATTTTGATGGAAAATGAAAGCGAGCTATTACAGAACAGATTTTTTTTTCCCTTTAAAAGCAAAGCAGTGGTCCAGGAAAGTGCACAGAGGGGCAGATCCCTGCAGGAACGCAAGGTAAGCTCACAGAAGCATTAAGGAGATTTTAGGGGAAAAACAGGGTATCTTTGCTTAGGAAGACTTTAGCTTACCTGCTTGCCTTAAATCCTTTTAGTTTCTGTACAAAGAATGATTCAAGAACTTCTGCACATTGGTAAAAAGGGGAGTCACTGGGATTGTAGTAACGACAGTTATCAAAAATTTTGGTCATATCCGCCACAAACTCCGTGACCTTTTTGTAGTAACGTTTCAGTATTCTTTCTTCCATGGTGGCAAGGTCTTGAAAGAAACCAAAGATTATTAAAATGAGACATTTTCATCCTCAGCAGAAGTTCACACTGTCAGACTGTGGGAAACAAAGCCTATCTGTGGCAGCTGCTTTTCCAGGAATGCTGGCCGTGAGGTGGTGACACCAGGTCTCCTTCAGAATAAACACTTCTGCACAAATATGGTGTGTGCAGCTAAATTAAAACACAACTATCAGCATGACCTTGGAAAACCTGGGTCTCTGCAGGAAGCTATTTGCTCTTTTCTGAAGAAATTAAGGAAAAAACCTCAAGATAAAGAAAGTCAGGACAGTTACTGAGACTTGATTTTCTTTACAGCCCTCACTGAGGCCAAGAGTCCTACCTGTAGATGTAACAGCTATCTAAACCTTCTGATTATTTATCTGAATTCATGACTTGCTTTGAATGAATGATCAATTTTCATGGGCATATGCACATTACCACATGGCACAGATGAAAGAAGATTTCAAGTGCAGGACCATGCTTTCATTCTTACTGACCAGACACGCTGATGAGACCAGAATGGTGAAGTAAGCAGTAACTGTCCTATTTTTATGCAAATGTAAATTAAAAAGAGGGAGAGGAACAAGAGCTGCCACTTATAAATACAGCTGTCTAAATGTATCGTGGCGCTTTGAGCTGGGAAAACAAGGACCTGCCCTCGGAAGATGCCCTGAAAGTGCTTATTTTGAAATGCCAGTAATGCCAGAACGTGCGAAAACAAACATGGATGGGCCTGGATTACCCAGTGTATTTCACATGTATTTATTTGTATACTTACAAGTGTCTTTTCCTGCTAGTTAAGTCAGAAAGGGTTAAGTGTATTTTTGTTTACTTCACTCAATCGTCATGTGCTTAATGATATTATTATGTGAGCTTTCCTTATAAACTTTAACCCACCAATTATGGAATAGGAGTTGTTCAGCATTTTCATAGTGGCACAATTCAAAACTTGGGAGCAGAAAAGGACACAACTTCTATGCAAAATACTATCTGCAGTCGACATACTACAACTTTGCCAAGATACTAAATGTAACTTTCCTATTTCTAGGATCAGTACAGAGTAGGTGGGAAAGCTCAAATGATACACGAGTTCTCATTTAGACATGAGAAGCTATTGGTGCTGTAACTGGAAGGAAAGGAATAACAATTAGCATCATTTGGATTTTCCCCAGAGGTTTCACATTCAAGTGTTTTTCTTGGTTATTCCTTATTATCGAACTGCTAAGGTCTAATAAGACCAGAGTAAAACACTGTAAAGCTGCAGCACCTCCTGTTTCCCCCCCACATACACAGCATTTGAATCCATTCTTGTTCCTACAGCTTTAAAGACAAATTACATATAATAAATTAGATTAGAATTTAGAATACTGTCACGCCAGATGAAGATCATGTTAAACTCCACCTTAAGTTGCATGTCACACTTCACTGTATTAGCACCACTTCCTCCTCAAACTCTACAGTACACACACCACAGTGTGTAGGAGGAACTGATGCACAGAGACAGAAAAAAACCCAAGCAAAGCAAAACATAGCAAAATTGTCCTCTTGAAATAAATAAAGTAATTTAAAAACAAGAATTCTGTCTTCCTGCTGCACTGAATTCCACATTTTATACATTAGACCAACAGTATTTAGGGTCAAGGAGTCAGCCTAGAAGTAGATCTATGAACCCTCATCGACTTCTACACGTATCGATGAGAAATCACGTTGTTTTGTTTGCCTAACTGCAAAACTGTATTCTGCAAAATCTTGAAGATCTCTAGATGGAAATGGTCAGCAGGTAATTAGTTTGATATTCAAAACCCCAAATCCACTCAGAAACACTTACCCATTGGTTCTTTAATAACACCATAATAATCTGGTGCATCATTGGGATCTACTGGTTCTAGGAATGGCCATGCCATCTTGTGAGCCTGTCAGGAAAACAAACAAACAAGAAGTTAAATTAGCACAGTTTAGTAGCTAAATGTTTTCATTCTAGTGGTTTTTTTAATTCATTATAATGATATAATAATGATATTAATTTTTGTAAATATACCTCAGCACAATAATGCCAGTCAAGTTTGCAGCTTACAGAGTAGTGTTTCTCATTAAAAAAAAGAGCCTTGCTATTTTCTCATTAAAAAAAAAAGGAAATAAAAACATCCTCCCAGACTCACAAGACGTGTCCTGTGCAGTAAAGCTGCAATCCTTGTTCTCACCTGTAAGGACCGCAGTACTCTTCTTAACCCTTCGTAATCTTTGTCAGTCAGTGGACTGAGCACAGTCATGGCATCCTCTGTGGACTGACACTGTGGACACACGTATTCATCAATGAGATCTGCCTCACTCTGTAAAATGCCAACACAGCGCCCGTGATACCAGTTCTGACATCGGTCGCAGCCAATGTAAAATCTGCAAGATCCAAAACAGTGTTAGTGACTCCATCTATTTAATTTAAAGGTCACATTTTAATACATAAACCTGCAATCCCTGCACACAAACAGTTACTTGGCATGATTACATACGACAGTGTAACGTGATATTTCAGACTGACAAATTCCCATTACACTATACAAACTGCTTTTGTATTTACAAACAGGCTCAATTACAGACCAAATTTTATACTAGGCACTTTCAAGCAATCAAGATTTTGGAAATCATTCCCCTGCTTTAGAGTTGAAAGGAACAGTGAAATGCCAGAAGTCTCACCCAACCGGTACTGAAAACAATTCAAGATACATTTTGTGCAAACTGGACTACAGGGCTCTTTTTCACTCCGTACAAAGATTTTTCATACGGAAGCTTCGATCTTGTAGTCGAATACAGGAGGGGTATTCTAGGACACAAAGCCTTACAGTAAGATACCAACCATATACCCCCATACTAGATCATGCTTTCTATCCAGATCAGACTAAAGCACAAAAAAAAAAATCCACTAAATACTACTTTTCATCTTTCTAATTCTCCGTTAAAAGAAAAACATAATATAAATCCCAATTTAAAGTACATTTTTTTAAAAAAACAAAAAACCCTACGGATTTTGACCACCCTGAAAACCTCACTTTTCCTAAAACATTTACCGTACAGAAACATTTGGGAGAGGAAGACAATTCCCGAAAAGCAATTTGTATTACGAAAGAATACAACATATGCAGAATAACTTTTTCTTTGCTTTGCAAGGAACAGGTAACCACAGTCAGAGCAGTTTGCTACCTAAACATCAAAGAAGAGGCTCTTATCAGAACTCACTGCGACTCATCATAAGGTGTTCTGCAGATACAGTACAATTCCTCACTGCTGCCCTCTTGTGCCCGTTTACACTCATTACAGATGTACACATCCATTTTCTTAGCCTCCTTTTCTGTGATGCCAACACATTCTCCATGATACCAGTTAGTACAAAGATCACAGCCAATATAGAACCTAAAAGTATTCACAATGAAAATGACAATGTAATTGTCATTTCAAATGGCATGGCACTTTTCCCTGCATTTCTCTCTGATGCACTGGCCTACTTTCTTCAATTTTCTGTCTCAGTTTCCCTGCTTTTCCTAGCTTTCTATCCCTACAAACTAAGATCTCATGCTGCAGCTATAGTGGCAGTAAGGTCGCTTGGGTCAATTTTCAATTGACAGTTCATTAAAATGCACATCGATATGTAACCAGACTTTGACAAAACTGGGCTAAAAATCTGTCTCCAATGCGTGCGTGAAAAACTGTAAAAGGCACAAAAAGACAAGGCCAAAAGAAAAGATTTACATTTTCAAAACTGTAGCTCAAAAGCCACTGAAACATTTCCTTAAGATTTGAAAATGTAGGTCTCAGTTAATTTAAAAAACAAAAGCAAAGCGCAAACACCAGCTAGGAGTTACAAGTATACTAGGAAGAACATGCATACCAGCCGTGTGTAGAATACATATTGGTATAACATGATATGAAAGAAAATTGGGTCAGGACATGGTTGTCATCATTATCTTTTGGTTTCTTTTTTTTTGGGAGGGGGTGGGGCACTGAAAAACAGGTATTAAACTACTCAAAATTGCAACAAATTGGAATGTGGACCACTCTTCAGAGCATAACGTCTACTCTCAGACACACTATGTGACAGAACCAGATGTGGTATGACACAAAGTGAAGGGAACCAGGTACAGAATCATGTGGATGGGACCTTGCACAGAATGATGTGACAAAACTGTAAAATATTATGCCAGGATGTTTGACATTTGGGGTATGGATATCTCAAAACACACCTATGACTAGTGACGATCAACCAGATGGGCGACGTTACACATCATTCTCTCTGCCTAAGCAAAAGCAAGCTGACTTGAAACCTCGACCTTCCCAGATTTCGGAGACCGCCATCATCCCCCTCGTGCTGCTGTGTGAATTCTGCCACCCTGCCCCGTCAGCCTGCAGGCACCACGCGCTGGCAGTACGTGCTACCAACAGCCAGCACATGCTCCACAAAACAAGCATCCTAATTTCTTGGGCCTCTGCATACATCCCCAATACTCAGATCCTGCATTTTTCTCTTAATCTTCAGTCAGATCCTAAAAAAAAAAATAAACAAATAAAAAAAAAGTACTGCACAACCCAACCTTCCACAACAAGCGGACAAATACAGCTCCTCCTGACAGCTATCAACAGCGATTCAGCCTGTGTCCTCTTCCCAGCAGGGTCTGTGTCTGCTCTGGTGATCCAGAAGCACATTTATGTCTAGGAGTAGATAAACCTTCCCACCAGAACGAGGAACAGGCGTCACACGAGGCTTTAACAAATAAGCTGAAATCTAAGAAAATATTGTACAAGGATACCCTACTGACCATCCTCAAAAACAACACGAGCAGATCCTGCGTGGAGCAGCACAAATGAGAACTCAACATAAGAAATTTGCAATAAAATACGTAACGCATGATGACTTTCAAGGATTTACTACATCCTAAAGAATGCATCGCGTATTTGTAATATACCACAAATTAGCTTTTCAAGCAGCACGTCTATCTTTTCTGACATAGAAAAGAGACACCAGCACAACGAGGAGTATCTGATGCCTATATAGGTATGAAAATAATTTTTTTAAAAGTTGACCAGAAAACTGTTTTAAAACTTGACTAGTCCCTTTCCAAACAGTGAAAGGAAATGTAGTTCAACAGTCCAGTAATAATTTGTAACATACAATTCAGAATTCCCAAAAAGCAATGCAGCAGAACTGAAGCATGTTGCTAAGGACACGACACTAAGTTATTAACGTTTCATTTTCTTGAAGTTTTATTTGTGCATTTAAGCACAGTTCTTTGTTCAAGCTACCAAAATTCACTCTATGACCACATTTTTCATTGGCTTGCTCAGACACCTATGGGAGTCAGAGTTAGTCTGACAAGTAAATCCTTTTGCTCACAGAATTTGTTCATCTGATCTTATTTTTGGGACAGTTCTATCACTTACTAACAACAGCAGTAGTAATACACAAACCTGCGTTTGGTATCACAACAAAATGAGATCAGGGTCACCTCACACAACATTCTTACGCTAAGTGACAGAGGTGACATCCCTCAGCAGTCCCAGTGAATTAACCACAGGGCATCACAGCTCTGCTGTTGCTGCAGCGATAGCAGCACAGAGAGCAGAGCAGTCCCACTTCCCAACACTGATGTAATGGTCAGAGGTACTGACCATAAGGTGAAGAAACCCCAAAGACTTCAACTTGACCAAAAAAAGAAAATGAACACATTAAAAGGCCAGAAGGAACCTCCAGAGACTCTTTAGTCCTAGCCCTAAATTTGGAACGAAGAACCATTACTGGAGTGAAAGCACTACTCCACTTCTATGGTTTCTTTCTGTTACCAGCATTTAAACCACCACCAAATGGCACCAGTTGACATTTGCTGGTGTTGTCACTTGTTGAACAGATACACACTCACTTGGAATTGGTCTGAAGTCAAATTTATTTCACATGTATCCCTACACAGCTCTCAGACATTAACCATTACTACTGATGTTAGTCACTTCTAGCTTAAGCAGGCACGGATAACTCTATCCTCCTGCAATTCACTGGATTTTTCCACTCCACCACTTACTAAATTTCTTCACAAACTCAGTAGATAGCATAGACAGTTTTCCTCACTCACAGTCAGAAGCAAACTACAGAGAACTGCAGATTTCACTTTGTCAAATGCTTACACATTCATATTTTATCAACCCTGGGATGCAAATTATAACACATGAAAACCATTTCTACCTGAAACATTGTCCAAAGTGAACTGCAGTTCAGTAACTTGGAACCTCCTTTACTGGCTGTTGACTTACAATAAAAGAGTCATTTATTGGAAGACGGTACCACAGCTATTTCTAAAGAACATCAGCTACGTGTTCACAGGAAATTGCTCAATCCAAATTGTCACTTGCTTCCGAGGCAGAGGCAAAACGGCAAAAGAAAGAATAACAGAGCGGAGGAAAAAAAGAAAAAAGAGTATGTGCATGTGAGACAGAAAGGTCATACAATGGAAACATGCAAACAAGTAAAAATACCAATCACATACATTAATAGTATCAACCAGGTATGTTAATAGTTTTGTAACTGCTAGTGGAAAACAGAGACTTTATTCTTTATTCCTTAGTGGTCACTGCAATAACACCTGATACTCTGTCTCCAATTCTAGAACTACCTTGCACTAACAGCTAAATACCCAAAGCTAAGAGCACCCAGGAAAAGGCGATGGCATTCACTACTCACTTAGACTCATCGTAAGGCGTTTTACAGATGCAGTAAAGCTTTGTGTCCTTCTTTGTTTCCTTTGAGGTAGTAGAAATCATTTTCTTTTTCTTGGACTTGGAAGCCGACAAATCTTTTTCCTCCTCTCGCTTTCTCTTCTGGGAGGATACGGGCATTGGGACTGTGGTGGAGGAGGAGGAGGTGACACTGGCTGCGTGTTGCTGAGGTGGTGGAGGTGGCAGTGGTGGCGGCGGTGGTGGTGGTGCAGCGGCTGCAGCTGCGGCTGCGGCGGCTGCTGCTGCTGCTGCGGCTGCAGCAGCTGCCTGGGCTTTTTCTTTTTCTTTCTTAATTTTAGTCAAGTCTCTCTTTAGCTCCTCCTGGAGTATATTAAATGAATAAATAGAGAGGGAGGCACTTCATATAATTATTCCAGGACAGAATTAAAATCTAGACATAAATCCCCATGTTTAACCAAAAGAAAATAACTAAAGTCCTTTAAATACACAGACTTTTTAATGTGCTTAACCTATAATTCACACAACATCAAGGGATGACTCTTGGCCTACTATGACCCATTGGCTGTAATCGATCAGAAGCTGTTTCAGGAAACAAGGTAATTTCAGTCCAGATGAAAACCAAGCAGCACGAAAAGGACATACACTAGTTTGGCAGAGATCCATGCATCCACAACCAGAATATCTCCCCATATGTCCCCTTAAAAGCTCACTGAGCAAACACATAAATCAAAGATTAAGACAACAATGTTGTCCCCAGCTTAAAATCAAATTAGCCTTTGAGAAGAACTGTTCTTACCTGCACTTCAATTTGTAGCTCTTTGTCCAGAAGTGCTCTTTTTTTCAATATTTCCGCTTTCAGCTGTTCTTTGTGCTTGAAAAGCAGAGCTGAAAGCTTGGTAGCATTCTGTTTACTGCGCTTCTGCTCTACACTCTCCTCTCGCTTTCGTTTTTTAGCTGCCTGTTTTTCTTCTTTGTCTATCTTATCCAGAATATATTTCATCACTTGGTTGCACACAATCATTCTGGGGAAGAAAGAAAGAAAAAGTACATTGTGCTGAGCTGCCTGTACATCTCCATCATTTAATTCTCCAGTCTCTGCAAGCTGCAAGCTAAATTATTGCATTTCTTAAGATGTACAAGGTTAATTTAGTAACATACATTGCTCCCACTTGTACTTATTTACTAGGACACCACTGGGGAGATCAAATCCCTAGTTAGGCTCAAGAGGGCCAGGCCCAATTTCATTTAACTGATCCGAGTATTAACTGTTCTCTCCCCTTCTTCCATAAAACTCCGAACAAAGCTTGGGCGTTAGTGAAATGAGATATTTTCACTTAATTTAGTTTCCACAAATACGTTTGAAAGAGCTGGATTTTCTTTATTCTGATGCAAGATGAAAGCACGTTGGAAGCCTGTAACAACTTTTAAAACAGATTTCCACCCTCCAGTGACCACCTAATAAGTTTGTGTGTTTTGGTATAAGGACTGACAAATATTTTTCGGTGTCTAGAATTCACTAAAATAGTTCCAAATTTCTTCACTAATGACAACGCAGGATTCACTTTTCATCTGCTTGTTATACACATCTATAAATCTCTTCTCCTGCTCAGTTGTTCTGCAATTTTCATTTATTTTGCTTTATATCTGAATTAGAAAATTAATGTGTTTTGGTTCTGATTTTACTTTTCCCTTTCCATTCTATTTCAAAAGGAAAATGAAATGCTTCTCGTTGCCAGAGTGACCATGAAAAATAACTCCCATTGACACATGAGCTGAAAGTAAACAACAAAACAGCGATGCCCTGGACAGGCAGCTGCTGCTAACTCTGTAGTCGTACTTACATCTACTTGGTTTAGTCTGGGTTTCTTTTTTCACCAGGTAAGATACCCAAATTACATTTTTGGAGAAGAAATAAAGAAGTGAGATGGAAAGACTGTTGTACCATGAACCAAGCTAGTTTGAACTTTTTTGTACTCTGATTTGATGATTAAAATTTTATAACACTATTCCTGTTCTTACTACCTGACAACACACACACTTGTCATTATCCAACTGAAGCAACTGCATGAGTGAGGAGTCAAAACAACCCCAAGCCAAATGACGAACACTCCAAATTTACATTTAACAGCTTCAACCAAAATCTCCTGCTCTGTCAAACAGCAATATCTTCCAACTTTCCAGTTCCCTCTGTGGAGTGGGAGGTGCAGTGGACAAGAATGTGAATAAACTGCCATGATAAAGGACAAAAAACCCCAGGCATTTTGCAACAGAACCACTAATTCTCCATTCTGTGCCTCTTTAAGGATGTTTTTACCTTGAATTTAAAAACTGTGGCCAGCTGCCAACACATGCAATACATTCCACTTTAAAAACATAAAATCAAAATAAAACTGAGGACAGAACTAAATTACCTAAAGTTAAGAACATCACTGTGAAATTTACTTTTGAGTGTAACTTTAACCCATTTTAAAATAGCAAAATTTCTTCAAGCAGGTTTTTACAAAACAGTGTTTTATTGCACCACCATTAAATGATGTCATAAATGTGAAACTTTCACATCTAAAGATGCACTATGATGCACATTCACCTCTGATTTTCTTCCCTCTCAGCTGGAGTCAGTGTCTTCTTCTGTTTCAAGTGCTCTATGACAGCATTCTGCTTCATAACCACCTGTAGGATGATACAGAATCCAAAATAAAATATGAGAACTTTAGCCAGCATTTCATAACATTACAGGGAGAACCAGGACATTTCCTAAGTTCAAGAAAAAGTTAACGTGTTATTTCAGTAAGTGAGAAAGCTGATTTTATCAGGGGGGGCAGTGCTTGTTTAAAGCAATTATTTGAAGATTAAACTGAAAATTAACACCCACCCATAGAGTAGGATATTTTGCTTATGTCCAGTTTAAACCTGGGACTAAATGTAAATTGACAGTATTTCTTCAGCGATTGGTTGTTTTATTTTAAAAAATGGTCAGTTTATTATATATATATATATGTATTATTTTAAGCCCTGCAGCCATCCAACAGCATTACATTTCAGATACCTCTTTGAAACCTCAGATTCCTATAGCAGGCAATGAAAGCACTGTACATGTGTTCTGAACATCAGCTCTCCTATCTATCACCTATCCTTCCTGAACTGAGAATAAAGCTTTATTGTCCCAGCAGCTAGTGGTAAGTTCAGTCAAGGTGCCAGAAGACTGCAAACATGGTACAATTGACTTGATGTGCTGAATTAACTTAGAATATTTAATTAAATTGCCAAAAGCAATCGTGCACCAACTTTGAAAGAATCAAATTAACTGCCTATCAAATGTATTAACATTGTTAACAAGAACAGGCATTTAAAATGAGATTTGTTTCATTCATTAAGTTTTAATTTCCTTCTGTTAACTTTACCTGTTTCTGGATAATGTCACTTTGATTAGAAGCCTGAAGGGTGTGCTCACGTTTAATTTCTATCTGTTGCTGCTTTTTCTTCTGTTGCTGCTCCCTGAGCTGCTGAACTCTCTGCAGCTGCTCCTGAACACTAGCTGCTTGAACTGTTACCACATTCTGAATCTGGTGAGCCTGTACTGGGCTAGTTTGCTGGATCTGAATAGGTAACTGAAGCTTGATCTGCTGGGGCACACTGCCTTGTTGGGCTTGTATCTTAGCCACAACATGTGACTGAAGCTGAGAGAGAACTTGGACTTGTTGCTGAAGCTGAGGCACTGTAATAACTTTAGTTGGAGGCTGCTGAAGTTGCAGCTGAGGACGAGTTGGGGATTGCACAGGAACCTGATTTAAACTTTGAGTAGTTGGAAGGGTTGAGACCGAAGTCTGAACCTGAGGTTGTGATTGCTGCAGCTGAGCTTGAATTTGTATGGGAGCATGGGGCTGCATCTGAATCTGTTGTTGGGTTGTAGTCTGCACCTGAGCTGGTTGCTGAGGCTGGACTTGGGACTGGCCTTGTGGAAGGATTGCAGTCTGCGGCTGACTCTGGACTTGCACTGGAGATTGCCCTTGAGCCTGGGTCTGTGCTGGAGACTGAACTGGAGATTTGGATGTCTGTGCTTCAGCTGTGACTGGAGAGTCAACGGATGCTGGGGTCTGAGATTCGGGCTGGGTCTGAGTTTCGGGCTGAAGTGCTGGCTGAGGTGCCTGCGGCTGGGCCAGCGGTGCAGGCTGAGCACTCTGATTCTGCACTTGAGGCTGGGCTTGCTGCTGGCTCTGAGGCTGTGACTGGACTGGCGGCAGCGCTGATGTTGGCTGTGCCTGTAGAGCTTGCTTCTGTTCCCCTGTAGCTATAGAGGATAAAAACAAAAGTATTCCGCTCATTTCAAAGGACATCTATGAACCTTACTAATTTGAACCTTATAGAACTACTGCAAAGCTCTATGCAGAAATTCAAGAGATTTCTAAGCTTATAACACACTTCCAACAAACTTACTGTAACAACAGCCCATCTCTAACTGCATAAAAACTCCCATGCAACTGAAGTGGAAACTTCGTTCTGCTGAACAGGACAATGCTTACCTGAGGTTGAAGTAGAAACTGTTGTTGTAGTTGTGCTAGCTGTAGTAGCAGCTGCTGGTAGTGGGGTGAAAAGAAATCTCTGAATGGTACCATTTGGCATAGCTGCTTGCATAAGCTGTTGTCCTGGACCAGGTATCACAGTCACACCCTGAGGGATTAATTGTAATTGACCAGTAGTTTGACCTTGTCCCTGAATTACCACCGTGAGTCCTTGACTGCCACCCTAAAAAAAAAAAGTTAATATTGATGCATTAGTGATATAACTCTTAGACAGACTTTGCTGGGAATCAGAAGAATTAGGGTTTTGGATTTCAGAATTCAATACTTTTACCACATACCATATTCCTAGCATCTGAGATAATGAAATACTAAAATACTCTTTCAACAACTCTATCATCAACAGATTACTGGGTTGGAGTTAGTTACACATATTTTCATCCAAATATTGACAAGAACACAGGCCAGAAAGCAGCGAAAATAGAACATTTCGTTCCTAGAATTCACAAGCAATACAGAACAAGGATAATTTTAGACATACTATTAATTACTTTCTCAAGAACCTCAGCAGTTTATGTAAAAGTTCTCTGCACTGGAAACATTTCTTAACCACATACCAGATCCTACCCAACCGTGAGCTTTCATGACTGACTGTTCAGTCTGTAATGTATTGTGAATTTCTGTTCCTTAAGCTGACACTTAGGCAGCTCATGACATCGCTCTCAACTCAGTGATGGAGAAGGTAGGGTACTGCCTCAAACCTAGATGCATGATTCCATCTTCTGTGAACTCACAGAACAGAATAAGGCCCTTACAAAAATCCCTGAGTCTTTTGGTGTGGAGATCAACTCTCTGAGTCTTGTTGCTAGATAAGACTTTTATATGTGGAACAAGCAGCCTGCACATTACAGTAATTTATATATATCATCATCTGAAGAATACATATTATGGTAACTCACAGAAATCTATTTTTACCCTATGCTTGACTCAACTTATTTTTTGCCAACAGGCCTTCACGATCTGAGCAGAAGCTATAAGAACTCTTTCCTCCTCCAGTTCCAGATACTGTAATATTTCCTCTGAGACTCTGGATAATGTGAACAAAACCTGAATCTTCACACAAAATCAAAAGACAAAGAACGAACATTACGTTCTGAAGGTCTACGAAACAGGCCACACAAAACAATGATGTCCCTTACTGCTATTAATGCAAAGGCTTTTTTTCTTACTGCTAAACTTTCCTGATGCTGGTTACATTATTGGGCAATACAATAGGAAAGAATATTTAAAGCTTTATATATACTACTTAAATTTCTTTTGGTCTGTAATTATGCTATCAGTCATCCCAAACAAAGGCTGAAACATAAATTTATGAGTAGATAAATGACACTGCTGAAAACCAAAAGCTTTGTAAGAGGTATCATAAGTATTTGCACATTTTCATGTCCAGAGGCTGTAAAATATTTTACCTGTCCTTGTGTTAGTTGTGTGAGTTGGGCCATAGTAAGTTTTACTTGTCCCTGCTGAGGGCGAGTGGGCTGAGATGTAGTTTGTGGCTGTGTCTGCTGAGGTGGTGTTGCAGGACTTGTGACAGTCTTCTGTCCAGCACTGGTAGAAGCTGTGCTGGTACTAGAAACTGCTGTTGAGACAGGCTGACCCCTGATTATTTGAGTCACCACTTGCTGTGTCTGACCTGTAAGAGGATAAATTTGTGATAAGAAACACGTTTCCAACATTTTAACCATTAGCACAGCAAAACTCTGAGTCACGACAACTTGCAGTAGTGTATAATCAGACAAGTGAAGCAAACACTGCAGTTTGCACATAGATTTTCTTTTCAAACCATTTTTCTGTGTGGTTGACTGAAAAATGTCTGCAAAACGTTTTCCAATGCAATTCACATACTTACATACTACTTCAAATACTGAGCATGCTTTTTTTAAAGAAGTCCTTCTCAATGCACAACTATTTTAAACTTTTTTGCTCGTTTTCAAATGAAAGGACTTCACAATAAGTGCTAGATTTCCCAGCATCAATGACAAACAACACTGACAACGCCTGCAACTGACACATTCAAAAGCCAGAAAAGGCACTCATTACAAGCCAAGCATCAAAATGAGGTAATTTTGAACCGAGACACATGAAACAGAATGTGTTTATGAAGAAACAAACCATGGATTTCACACTGGAAATTTAAGTATTAAAATGAACCTACTGGCTGGAAGAATACCTTGTTGCACCACTAGAGGTGTTCTAATGATGGTCTTCCCAAGTGTTGACTGCTGCAGTGGTGTCCGTATCACTGTCATACCAGGGCGGAGGGGAGTCCCTTGAACTACCTACATACACCAAAATGGAGAGCACGTGTAAACTTGTGAAAAAAGACGCTGGGATATGCCCTGAAGTATTTTGTATTTTTAAAACATCTTACTTGTGAAGTGCTTGTTGTTCCTAATGTCCCTGTGGTATTTGGCCTAATGGTTACAGTTGCTGTCCTTGGCTGGAATGAAGTAAACGTTTGACTTGCACCTGTAGTTGATGGAATGATACCCAATACCTTTTGCTGAACTTGAACAACACCTAAATAAAGAAAAATTGAGAATTCATTAATAACATAATTGCCAGCAAAAGAAATAAATGCAACTCCAGCGTAGCATTTAGAAATCAGTCTCCACCTTTGCGTCTTTCAACATTTCGTGGAAGAACCTTGGTCACATTGTAAAAAGAAGCAGCATTATACTTCATTAACAGTCCAACCACATTTTAAGTTAAGAAATAGGTATTTCAGGAGAGATTAAGGAGAGAGTGAATCTTCACAAAGATCAGTTTGATGGTAACTGCAAATAAGTCCTTGCGCTGGCACGGTGCCACAAATTAGTATTATACAACCATTAAAGGCTATAATCTGATTCATTTTAATTGTAGGAGGCTAGTTTAAACACCTTTCACCTACAAGCTTGTGGTACTGAAGAAAATGGGTAATGCTTTTCCTGTCACCTAAGAAATTTCAATACAAAACTAGTAGCCTTCGTGACTTCCTCAGCTACTAAGTATAATAGAGACACAGAATTGACCTTTTCTGTTCAATACACATTCACACATCTCAAAATATTAAGTCCTCTTCTAGAGGCAAAAAGAAAAAACGCTAATTTTAGTTTGGAGTCAAGTTCTTGCTCATCAGTGAAGAGCAGATGCAGGCATTAATAACTAAGAACTGCAGCTTTTTTACAGTGAAGAAAGTAGTTTTGTTGATGTATAATTGAGATAACGAAAAAAAAAAGCATGCTTCATTCCACACTGTTAAAAATAAAACTTCTAATTTTGCACTATGAAATGTAAAATAATTTGTAGGCAAAAAACTTGCATTTCCCCCTACAGACACAAATAGGCAATACATGGGGGAACAAGCTCCAGAAACTTGTATATATATATAAATATCTTTTCCCCCTTCAAGTCACAGTTTACTTCACTGGGAAAACAGTGTCAATGGAGAATTAAGCAGCAAGCTGGAATACATTTTTAATTCAGATCCCTTTCCCCTACCTCCTTGAGTTGATGGCACATTGACGGCAACAATCTTGCTGTTTGCAGGGAGTGGCAGCTTAGTTATCACTTTCCCTGCCATCGTTACTGGACTGCCTGAGATCTGGAAGGTCTGCCCTGTGCTGGCAATGGTTGTGGCTGAAGTGGCAGCTGTGCTAGTGGCTATTGAGGTACACAGAACAGTCAGTTTTAGAGCAGAGTAATTAGTCAGTGAAATGACTTTCTCAAGTATGAAACAGAAAACTACAGGATAATTTTTACAGTCATTTTTGAACGCGTCGTACTTTCTTTGGTAAAGATTCTATTTCAGAAACAGCACGTTACAGCACAGAATGCTTTCATTATCAATGATTACCAGTACAACAACTGTCAGTAATAAATGAGACAGGTGAGAAATAAGACTTCCTAGCAAGTGTGAACAAAGAAAAATTAGACAGGTATTATCTCAGAAATGTCCTGCTGACTTAGCAAGAGAGTTAAGAGCAAAGATAACATGAAATGTAGTAATGCTGTATATTCTGGAAAAGATGTAGGTGGTGCATACAGGCTGAACTCGGGCACATGTTCTTTCCATGACAAACACCTACTTACCTGTTGAAGATTGGCCTTGTTTAACCCAAGTAGCAAAAGTCTGATGAAAATTCTTGTTCTGCTGGAATGTTACTGTAGCTGGAGAACCCACTTTTGTAGTAAGTACTACTTTGGTTCCTGTGGGGACTGGGCCCGCCAAGGGGCCTACCACAACTTTCTGTGGTGTTGAGACAGTAGTTGCAGTGCTGCTGGCTGTCGTGACAGCAGGGGCCACACCTGTGGCAGGTATCTGCTTCTGCTGTTCCAGCCGTTTCTACAGAATTTAGAAAGAAAAAGAAACAAAGGGATAATTAGCGCTTTCAGATATTGTAAAATAAATGCTGTCTCTTCTCAGTATTGAAAAATAAAGAACTCTGGCAGGAGTTTAGTTCAAGTTGTAACGTACTGAAGAATAAGCTGCTTGTGTACCCTACAGCACAAGACTCCTTGACCTGCACAGTTACAACTCAGCTTTTACAGCACACAGTCAGAAATTTTCCTTTAGAGCATCTTTAAAATCCTCACCTTATGTTGATTACACTGCATATTTGACTTTAAAGAAAACTTATTAATTAGTCTCAGGTTAATGTGCAGTGTCAAAAAACTTTGAAAAATATCCATGAACATTTGGCTCTGTGCATACAGCCTGCATCTATGTCAGCAAATGGCACATCATCATTAACACAGAGCTCATCATTAGCATTCCTAAGTTTAGAGCTGCTTGCACTAAGATCCTGCCAGTTACAAAAAAAAAAAGTGTAACATTCTACTTCACCACTAAGAAAGCAATCTGAAGAATTAGTAACTGTAAATCCAACTTGCAGCCTGCTTAAAAAATTTAGGTTCGAAATCCCTTACTCTACCCAGCAACTTTCTGTGCTGCAACTGTCAAGAAGTTACACTGAATTTAGAGATCCACTTTGTGAAGGGATAGTATCAGTAAGCTCTTAAAATTCCAACTAATCTAGCATTCTTTCCTATGTTACTGAAATTATACCTGTATCAATTAAAATTTCAGTGTATGTTTAGAATTACACTGCAGTAATGCCTGCCAGTCAGAAACACTGATTCATTAGTAGTATATTTTCTTCAAGCAAGATGAAATGAAAAAGGAGTAAGTTGGAAAAAATCACAATTCTTAATAATGAATGTGAAAGAGCATGGCATTTGGATTTCCTAAGTTTAACTGAATACATTTATATATACATACACACATGTACACACACATAACTATATATGTAGGTGGGCATCATTGAGCCAACTTACAATAGGATAGAATAAAGATTCAATTTGACTGAAGCATGAAGAACAAAGGCAGTTGTATTGCCCAGTCAGCTATGCACCAACATCACATTCCACTACGGCACAGAACACTGACGACCTTACCTGGAGATTGGTGCTTCTCAGCATTTTAAAATAGAAACAAACTAAACTTTTTAAAAGTGTTATAAACTAGATTAAAAAAACCACAAAAATGTGGGGGAATCCAAACGAAATCTTTGCCTTAACTCAGTTTCAAAATGTACACAGTGGGAACAGCATTGTTTGATGGCTTGGTTTGCACAGGAAGTGGAAACTATTTGAAAAATGGTGTAGGATGAGGATTAAACTGTGTTTCCCTTATTCTAATGCATGTGGACTACCAGTGCATAGTTGCTGTCAGGTGGGACCACCAGTAGCTCCCCCACCTGCTGGGCAGCCAATCGTTGGTGTTTTAGTTGAGCCTCCAATTGGGCCTTGAATTCCTCTGCCTTCTTCTGTTCACTAACCTTAGCCTGTTGTTCAACTGCCTGTGCCTTTTCCTTCTCCACCCTGCCAAAGACACAACCAAAAGTAAGTTATATCACCACATAAAAACCAACCATCAAAGTGGATTTCATTTTATCTAGTTTAACTGCTCTTGCAAGAACAAATGTCAAACTGAATAACACTGAAAAACTGGTCATGGTTTTAAAAGTATTTTGAAATAAGCTACTGAAGTTGCATGCAACATCCCTGAAATACTCTTCTGTTTAACTCATGCAATACCTTACAGGAAACTAATAATCAAAACTAGAATTTATAATTATACCTGAGACTGCTACCAATTTATGTCATACCATTAATTTAAAACAATTCTTCCAAGAGACTCAAAAATGTTCCAACCCTAAGCATGCAATACTGAAAACATCCAGTTGACTTGGATATACTCAGGCTGAATTTACCTTTACACGTTCATTTCCTTTGTTTTACAGAAGTATGTAACTAGTTCAAGTCATGACAGAAGTAGCATAAAGCCTTTCCATACATTATAGTAACAGCCTTTTAGCATACAACAGTGATCAATTTATAAGCATGGAAAAATTAATATAATATTAGTTCTAACACATCTGTAAGATTTGCATAAATTAGTTTTGGTTCCAGCAAATAGTTTAGTTTTACAGCTTTAAGCTTGATTATCATTATCCAGAGGCACAGTAAAAATGCAACACAGATCTGCTTTTACTGATCATAGCTACCAAGTTTGTGGTCTCTAGTGGGAACTTTTATTTAGCATACACACAAATTAAAACTACTTGCTTTAAAAGCTCATTTGAGGTGGTTTACCTTTCAGCAAATGCCCTGATCTCCCATAGTTCCAATTCCTCCTCTGCTACCCAAGTTTCAATTATAACAGGGCCTGTTTGCTTGGGCGTTTCTGGCCTTTTTGGCCTTAGTGCACTTGATCGCAGTCCCTTCCTCTGGGGTGTTGGAGTTTCTTTAAAGAACAGTCAAAACACACACATTAAGCTCAATCATAAAACAAAACTAAAGTGTAATCCAAGATTTAGTGTCTTTCTCAGTCTCATTTTATAACCAGGAAGGCCTTTCAGCCTCTGATAAATCATGTCAGTTTGTTAAATGCATAATTTGTTTCCCCACAGGTGAATGAAGTGAATGAAGCGTTCACATCCAGCTGTATTTGCTCCCTTGATGGTCTGAATTAACGTAAAGATCCAGTTACCTTAATTTCTGTAGGAGCTTATGGGAAGGGGAAAAACGGCATAAACAAACATACCTTTTGGAGCCTCTGGTACACCAATGGGACAAATAATTTTTCTGATACAGTACTCTGACCGGATTCCATACGGACCAACATCTCTTCGCTTGATTATTTCTGTTGTCGTAATTTCAGTTTCAGTTGTTTCTACAACAAATCAGTCCCAATACATTAACAACAGAAAACAAAGAAAAGCTAAATCTCTAATCATCCCCATAAACAATAAAGAAACAGCAACTGGTACAAACTGTTGAGTAAAAAAAAAAATTCCAATGCCATAGCTGACATTGAGCCTTTACAGAAATGCTTGGAATGCGCATTCATACTGAAAATTAACAGCAAGAGCTTTTGCATTAAGAAGCTCAGAAATTTAAAGAAATAATACCTGTACGTGTAGTTCCTCCCCCAGGTGGAGCTTTTGCTGCCATATCATCCCATTTGAGACATGCCCACAGTAACCGCAGCATAAGGCTCACTCCGGCCAAAGACCTTACTGTTTGAAGTCGGTACCTGACAACAGAGAGTTAATTGTATTTTAAAATCAAAATGCATTTAAAATACCTAACCAAACCCATGGGACAAAGGTTTTCAATTCTACCTTTACTGAACAATATAGAAAATTACTTAATAACAAACAGCAAAATTTGCATGTTTGGGCACAAACTCATATATCACTTGCATTTGAAAATTCAATTAATTTCATCATATCGCAAACTTTCCCTCAAATATGTAAAGTATGTACCTCCAAGTGATCCCAAAAGTTGGCCTTGGGGATGGATATGGCCAAATATCCAAGGCAGGCTTTGCGTTATAGTTGAAATAGGGAACTTCTCTGATCCCTCCTTTTCTGGCCAGCTTTTTTAAGTCATCATTGGGTAAAACAAATATGCTCTTTTTACTGCTTTTGGTAACAAATTTTCTATAGGATGGTAAGGCAGTCCCAGAACGAGTTTTTTTGGGTCTTGCAAATTTCATTAACTTCACTTTGTCTTTTGTAGAATACTCTTTGCTGACAGTCATGGAAGTCACCAATGTGCCTTCAGGGGTGGTGAGCGAATCGGTTACGGTTGTTGTAACCACTGTTTTACTGTGCTCTTGCACAGAAACGACATCAACGTTGCTGTCTGTAGCCGGAGTGGTAAGCTTCGTTACCGTAGTGGTGGTGGTTACTGTGGATATGGCACAGTTTTCTGTAGATGACACTACCGTTTTCTCATCATTTGAAGCTACAGTCTCTGCAACTTTAAACACAGTTTTGGATTCTGTAGACACAGTTGATGTTGTGGTAGTCACTTCAGTAATAACAGTTTTTATTTTACTTTCACCATTAATATTTTCCATTTTATATGTCTGTACACCATTCTGATCAGCAAAGTCACTACTCAAGCTAGACTCCTCACAGGAGGTTACAGGTGATGGGGCAACTTTCTTATCCTCAGTTACTTCAGTTTCCATAGATTCTGTTTCACTATTTAAGTTATTTTCTTTACAGACAGTATGCGCTGGCATGGAGGCAGTGCCAACAAAGGCAGATCGCTCAGGAGAAAGCTGTTTCTCATCAGTTTTCTGCACATACTTGAGAACTTCATCCGGTGGCTGAAGACTCTCTCCAGATTCAAGCTCAGGTGAACTCTGCAGATGTGACTTCGAGTCCACATTATTTTTGTCCTTTGTGTCCTCTATCATGATATCACCATTCATGAATGGTTTTACTGAAGATTCCTTAAAAGTCAATGGTTTTATTTCGTGTTCTGGAACAGATTTATTAATATTATTAACTTTTGGTTCAGTATCACCTCCTGCCTTGGCTTCACAGGTATCTTTAACTAAGCAGTCATCCTTTAATACTTTAACGTCATTGTCTTTTCCGTTCATTTGAAAAGCTGATTTTTCTTTTTCTAAGTCTGTCTCAGTTCCTTCATCTTTATTATTCTTTTTGTCAGTAACACTATTTAGATTTGTCTGATCAAGGTATTTGTTTACCGTATTTGTCTCCATTTTCAGTTCCTGACCCTTCTTTTGACCATTAGCCTCAGCTCGTGTAGAGCTCAGTAAATCCTCATCAACTTCTACCCCATCCATGTGTTCCAGGGTTTGACTTTCAAGGTTTCTTTCAGAAATTGGCTCTGTTTTAAATGTTTCTAGATCTTTACTGACCGATTTTTGGTGAAACAGAATCTTGTTTTCAGATTTGCTTTCAGTCTTTACTGGAGCAATTTCTTCCTCCATTTCACTTTCTTGAGAAGACACTGGTTCAATATGGCTTTTTGTCATACAATTGTTTTCTGGATCTTTGCCCTGCTGTTCAGAATTCCCTTCTGAATCTGTTTTTACAGGAGTGGCCAGAGCATCTTTTCTACAGCTGCTTTCAGGTACCACCGGCTCTAAGTTGTCATGTTCCCGCTGAGATACTCTGGTAAGAGGTTGTTTTTGTTTCAAAGGTTTTTCACTGGTTTCTGAAACATCCCATTTAATTCTACCTTCTGCATTCCCTTGTTTCAAGCCATCCACAAAGGAACCCTCAGACTCTCCAAGAGCCTCTTGTCCTCGACACTTAGCAGCAGTCATGGGTTCACGGTTGTTTTCCTTACCATCATTCTGAATGGAGCTTTCACCTTCACAGGACCGAGGTGAACCTTCATCCAGTAGCTGGCCTTCTGGTTTTGACCGCCTGTTAGTCAAAGGCAAAGAGGGTTCATCTAGCTCACCGGTTTTGGTACAGGAGGAGATGCTGCTGATCGGCAAACAGTCCTGTTCTGCGTCTTCGCTTTGGGTCTTATCTGAAATAAAGGTTTGATCTGGAGAAGACACATCAAACTGGCTCCCTTCTTTTACTTTTCTCATTTGTAGCTCATCTGCGTTCTTCTGGGGGCTTACAGATCGAATGCCTACAGTTTTAGCACCAGCCTCCAGCTTCATCCTTTCTAGACGTTGTTTTTCTTCCAGTGTAAACTGTTTTATTCGCCTCTCCAGCAGTCCATCTAATTTTGATGATTTTACTTTCCTTTTGTAGCAAGTCCTTAAGTGAAATCCCTCGCTGACGTTGATTATATCCCGCTTACAATGACTATCCTCATCTTTTATGGGGGATTCAGTTTTCACGTCATCTACATCCATAGGTTCTTCCTTGATGACTTTATTATTTTCACCATCGATTTCTTTTTCCACTGTGAAGAAATAACTCTGAATCAGTAAATTCCCCTTACAACAAATACCAAACTACATTTTTACTTAAAGTACTAGGAAATAAATGAACCTTTCAGCATATTAATAGGTAAAAAAAAAAAGGAACAAGAACTTTAGACACTACTACAAGGGATAATAAGAAATCATTTAAACTGAGACATCTTAAACTTCTTGACAAAATCTGTTACACATTTTTTCAATAGTTATTTGAGGTACTGTGCTTTTACCCATGCAATGTTGTAATGAACAGCTAGTTTTACAATAACTTAAGTATATCACCTTTGTCTTTTGCATGATCTAAGTTTTCAGAAATTGTATCAACTTCTACTTTTTCTTCACGGGACTTTTCCTCTTTCACTTGTACTTTCTCCAACGTTTGTGAAACATCTGCTTTGTCTTTTGCTTGAAGATCATGAGAGTCCTTTGTTCTGTCTTTCTCTGTTTTTACCTTAGTTGGACCTTTTCGTTTATCCAAGTTGGATTTTTCATCTTCGCTCTTTGCTATTAACAAATCAAATGGTTTCAATTATTCAGAATACTTTTTTTACACTGCTGCATTTTAATGTATGTTAGTTTACTTCTCAAATCATTCACACATCACTACTGAAATTCAGAAATATAATTAGGTAAATTAAATTAATATATAAAATGGTAACACCATAGATTGAGCTTAGTGCAATACTGAATTAAAAGAAATAAATATCTAAAAGCTCACCAAACAGAAAACTGTTTCATTTACATCATTTTCTCAGGAGCCCACATTCAGCTTTTCTTAAAACAAAACCCAGCCAAACCAAACCAAACAACGCTTCTCTGGAAAACTATTTGTAACAAAGCCTACATAAGAAATATCACATGCAAATAACTAACTGAGTAAGGAATAAAGCAGCAGTATGTTAGTAACTATGTAAGAAGTGCAGACACTTACTTGGTAGCAACTTCCGGTAATTTGCATTCGTATTTCCAGGTAGTTTGGGCATAAACCTGTGGACATGTGTTTTACTAATCCAGCTCCAGCCACCATATCCCGTTACTCTATATTCCTCTCCTTTTTGCTTCCAAACCTGTTAGATATTTGTAAAACAGTAGTTTTAATGGTGCTATTTGCTGCATTATTAATGTATATGTTCATTTAAAAACCTAAGATTATTTTTTAAAGAAACAAAACCTTTAATTTAGTCTTTTTCAAGTTGAAGTATATTTGTGAAATAAACTATGTAAAGTAAAATATATATCTGATGTTAATTAAATTGATTTTATCATAGTAACATCTAAACCCCATATTTATTTCATGTAACAGTGAGACTCTATTTACCTAAAAGCTGAATATACAAGTTTTTGAATCAAACTGTATGTTTGTTACAACAAATACATTTAAAGCAAAGTACCACCCCAACAAAAGTATTAAATACCTACTGTAGTAGAATATAGAGGTTTCTATAGTAGTTCCCATTGTATTAAAGAACCTTCCAAATTAAAGGTAGCTACGCTAGGTTTTTTTGGCTAAGGGGAGTGGGGATGGGAAGGAAGCACTGGTCAGGGATACCAGTAACCACCTAGAACCCTCCCATTAGGAAAGGCTGCATTTTGCAGACAAACATCTGTCAACTTGGGCAGCATAACTAAGAGCATAATACATGTCAAATTTAGTTCAGACCAAGATTATATGCTTGAATACAGGAAAGCTGGGGAGGGACTTTTTACAGGGGCGGGTAGCGACAGAACGAGGGGGAATGGTTTTAACTGGAAGAAGGGAGATTTAGGCTGGATATTATGAGGAAATTCTTCACTGTGAGGGTGATGAGACACTGGCACAGGTTGCCCAGGGAACTTGTGAATGCCCCCTCCCTGGAGGTGTTCAAGGCCAGGTTGGACGGGGCTTTGGGCAACCTGGTCTGGTGGGAGGTGTCCCTGCCTACAGCAGGGGGGATGGACTGGATAAGCTTTAAGGTCCCTTCCAACCTAAACCATTTTATGGTTCTATAACACGTGGGCATGGTTCCTACTCCAATAGCAGAGAAACACAATGACATTAAAATTTTAAGTATAACACGAAAACAGAAGAAGAGTAAGAAATCAACAATTTCTATATTTTCTTTCGTTCTTCGCACAAAAGAAAACCTTACCTGATGTTTGACAGGAAAGGTGTATTTCACCCATGTAGCCTGCTGCATTGTTTCTTCTTCTTCTTGCTTTCTCTCTTTTTTTTTCACTTTCTCCTTTTCTTCTCTTTCTATTGCTGTCATTCTGCGTAATCTAATAAATATAGAGTAAAGTGCATTTAAGTACAGGATCTCGTAAGCAAATATAAGAAGTTGAAAACCAGCATATACTACCCCTTTGAATAATTTTAAATATCTGAAGTTAAGAGTGAAGTCCAGTATCAGCTTATATGTATTACTTGCAACAGGAACACTCCTTTCTTTCGCTATTTCAGGAAAGCAAGCACAGCTGCCTGCAACTGTGTCTAACATCAGACACATCTCACTTCTGCTTCTGTGACACAATGAGAGACTAAAGACAGCCTCCACTGAACTATGTTGAAATTTACTTTTTTTAACTTTACTTTTCTAGTGTCCCAAAATTTTATTACTTTGAGTCTGTGGCCCAGATGAAGAAAACAAACTTGCTTTGCAGGTGCAATGACACTGGTAATGTATTTTCAGTGTTTCTGGTTGAGAAAAAACACTGCAAGTGCTAAATGACTGACTAAATTTAAACATAATTCTGACAGGCTTAGAGGAACAAGTAATTGTAACACAAAGTAAAGCTCTCATGTTCAAAAATATTTTAATGTTTATTTATTTTACCTAGTGTGTCCCAATGATTCCCGCCAGATTGGCAGCATGACAACTGGTTTAATTGCACATTCCAATATTGCCAGTGCTAGTGCAAATTCTCTAGGTTTGCTGCACATCTGAACAGCCTTAATCCAGTTAGACCTAAATTGGAAAAAGAAAAAAACCAAACCTGAAACATATACATGCATTAACACAGCATGCTATGTTAATAAGATTTAATGGGGGGATAAAACCGCCTATACTTCAACACTTCACTCAAATGTGCAATACTTTCAGCCATCCCTCACAAAACGCACACGTTATCTTATATTTCAATTTAGTGAAGCACGGTGCTTGGAAAGAACTGATTTGATAAAACAAAGACCACTGCTTATTAATACTCTTAGCAAAAACACAAGTAAAACAAGATAATATATATTATGTATTATATATTATGTATTATAATATCATGTATTAATTTACCTGTGGGAAGCCCAGTTAGGGTGAAGGAATGATGCCGGGATATTGTTTTCTAGCTGAATAATAGTTAGCCTCAAAGTAGATATGGTAAGAACTTTGGACCCATGTACAGACCCATTCCATTTGAACTCTCCAGCAGGAGTCAGGCAGAATTTATGCGAGAGATGTCGTCTCTTGTCGTGGTCTTCCCTGTGCTGGTGCTTGTTCAATGCGAATGAATTGGTAGCATACTGATTATGGTAAACACGATACTTCCCCTCTTGCCCTAATTTAAAATAGTTGTTGATATTTCCTTTCATTACAACTTCCTTCTTTGTGTTCATTCGGGAGACTTCACCTTGAGAGTTTACCACCAGAACCTTGTGAAAGAAAGAATGATTTTAAAGATTCACTCAACTTTCAAATATTTCTATTTACTTATTTATGATTTATGCTGATTGAACCATCTATATATATAAATTAATAAAAATACCTTGGATTAGTCTGTAGAAGTACATATATTTAGTAGACTGAATAAACAGTCATGTACTTCATCAGCGATTGTATATAGAGTTAAGATATTCCCAAACATCAACTCTTAACTTTTAAAAAAAACCCAACATCCAGGCTCCTCAGAAAGCCAAACAGGAACCCATTTTGCTGCCCTGAATTATCCCTATTGAGGCAGACAGCTTTAGGAAAACAGCTTCACTAAACTTATGTAAGCTTTCTGTCAAACCCCTCTTTGGTAAATCACAGAATTCATACATGCAGATAAGCAAACAAACATCTTTGACTTTAAAAACATGACATGGAAAACATCACTGGTCTAATTACTCATAACCGAGTTCCAAATTTGACAGGTTTGTGAATAAATACATTAAATGCTAACTTACAAGAAAAACCAGTTAACAAAACCAAAATTAATGCAAGAAACAATAGGCAGACAGCTAACTGCACCAAACTCTGAACATTCAAGCACTTCTTTCCTGAAGAAACTGGGCTACTTAAAAAGAAAAAAACCCAAACAAACACATACAAAAAACCCATCAGAAAACCAACAACCAACCTACAGCCATACAAAGAAATGTATACCAATTGCAGACACTTGAGAGAGATTTCACTTCAGTCTGCATCAAGCAGTGCCACAGTTTTGCAACGGCTGTCTTTAAATGACCCTACTCAGCCAGTACAGATTTGTTATGAACTGGAATCACGCTACTCAAACAATAATCAAACACAAACTACTGTATAGTTGTAGTTTTGGCACACCAGTTCTGAGATTTGAAGACAGAAGTGGGAGAAAACACATATTACTGGCTACACAGTAGATAACCCTCTAACTTTTATGACCAGCACATTAAAAGAAAGGAGGTGCACTGGGTCACTGTCATACCACTCTGTAGACAGCAACTAAAAGAACAAGAGCAAAGGAGGAGGAGGAAAAAAAGCTTCCTGTGATACTACAATTTCACCATTTGCTAATTTATTATTACTGCTTTTATTTTGAAGTACCTCCATAGTCTGCCAAAATTACTTTATTTTTAAAGACATTAACAGTTTTCTAAAACAGTTTTCGTACTTCTTTGAGTTTTCCAAGATGTGCACAAACCTCTCTGCCTTCTTTATATAACTTATTTGCTTCATGTGCTGCAGCAGCAACCTGCTGGCTTTTCATCTGGCTCAACTTGCTATCTGGATTTCGTAATCTTGTGAGCATTCGCGTCGAACCTGGCGTGCCTTTTCCTGCGCCTGGAGAATCACTTCTTTCCCCATTAGATTTCTCTCCTGCACAGGAAAAACAAAAAAAAGGCTTTCAAAACAAACTTAAAAACTGGAAGTTTTCTACTGATGGATAGGATTTATAAAGTAAAAAGATGCATAAAATGCAAGTTAGAGGCATTATTATTACTATTACCTATGTCTTCTGAAGCCTGGGATCCCCCCTCTCCATTTTCAGCATCATCAGGCGTCTTAATGGAGTCGTTCTGCCCAGAGCCCAGCTCACTACCATTGCTGTTTTCAACATCCGCCTGCAGCGCCGATGCACTGCTGTTGCTAGGGATCATTTGTCCAGTTTCTTCTACAAAAGAACAACTTCATTTTTAGCTTTTGCTTTTAAATTGGATCAATGCAGTTTTTCTCTAGTTTTAAATTTTTCATTTAAAAAAAAAAAAGCCAGATGAACATCTTTTGCTGGACTGGAAAGAAATATCCATAAAATATTAATTCCCTCCAGAGTGCTGCATCCATGAAAGCATTTTTTGTTCTGTTTCAAGCAGTTTCAACTTTTACAGCTCTGAAGAGCTGGAATTCATACTTGGATGAAATACGAATATAATTTAAATACAAGACAATCTTTTTTTCTATAGATGCACACACAAAGAGCCCTCTCCTGAGACTTTGTTTTGCTTTTAGAATGCAGATTTCATGAGACGAAATTTCCTGCAGCTCTTATGATTTTCTGACTTTTGATTTCCTTGTGCTTTAGCTGTTCCTCAAAGCCTACACCTTTCAGTTCCCCTCCAGTTTTCCACCGAGTCTTTGATTGCCTCTTCTTCAGCACATTAACTCTGAGAAACCTCACAGATTTCAGTTCAATTGGCGTCACTCTACCTCCTCTGCAAACGTAAAGTATCAGCCTCTTTCTTACAATCTGATGGGTCTAGATGTTGCTTCAAGCTCAGGAAGACAAACAGGTTCTTGGTCCTTAGCTGTTCTCGGTACTGTCTTGAGCATTTATTTGACTGCAGCACCAGTGAACTGCAGCTACCTAAAAGAAATCACTCCAGCTCCCTAGGAAGAACAAGTCACCATCCCTCAAAGCAGCAGCATCTTCTGGATTTTGTGCAAAAGAAACACAGCTTAGCTGTTGAAAAAATACAAGATTTTTCTGTTTCAATAATTCTTCTAAAATATCGGGGATTCTGTTTTTATTAAGGAAGGTGACTGAACAAAACCTCCTTTTTGTGAAACACTCATTCCTAGCAGAAAGACGATCAGGCGAATATTCTAGGATTGTTAGAAGACCCCTAACCTGAATGCATCTTCATTTCTGACTTTGCCAAGTGGCTGACCACCACTGTTCAATCCATTTCCCATTTTACCAAGAGGAAAAATGCAAGTATTTATGGTGCCTCCTATTTGGAGCAGAGTGCAGCACCCAAATTAAACTCTTACTAAAAGACTCATATCTAAATTGCATTTAACAAGGATGGTGACAGACATTCTCCTCCAGCTTTGCATTTTACCTTTCTATTTCTCTCTGGGGGTAGCTGCCTTACCAATACTGGTTCAGTATCTCTCTCCCCCTCTGAAATGAGGGTCTCAAACTGAAATTTCATAATAGGAACATAAGTATTGCTATGAATAGAGTACGTTAGACTCGAGGAAGAACCTTATCCACACACACAATTTCCTAAAAAAACCCCAAACCTCCCACTAATTTAAAAGTAAGCTAGAAGCTCTGGAAGGAGAAAAGTACCTGTGAAAGTATAATAAAGAAATAATGATAAATATGTAAATGAATCTTTAAAAAAGAACATGAACTCATACATGTGCCTGGAGCAAAGTGATAGGACACGCATCTTTTCCATTAAACCTCTATAAATAACTACAAAGTTATTTTAACTTTAAAATGGAATTAAAAATATGAGAACAGGCAAAAATATTTGGTCAAATATCTAAAATGTATGCTTTTTGTCCCATGCACTAGGACATTTTCTGTATTAAAAAAGGCCTCCAGATTATAGATTAACTTTCGCTTTCTTCTCCTAGTAACAAAGTTTATCACAAGGTTTGGATGTGTTCACATTTGCAAGTTCAAGAACCGCAGTTTGTATCTGGAGAACTATTTCTGTAGGAGAGAAAATGTTTACTACCACTTTTAAAAACATTACACACCAAGTATGGCTACATCACAGATAAAAGTACTTTTCTAGTTTTAAGAATTGAAAATAAAACTGTGATCATTGTAACAGTAATCAGCCATTTGGAACAACATTTGTAGTAAAGCTTATAATACAATATAATCCCAACTGTAATAGAAAATCTTTCTGAAATAGTCCACGGATAATTTGTGTTACATCTAATCAAGTCCCGTTTATTCCTAAAGTTTTTGGTTTTGTTTTGGGATTTTTTTAAATTAAATAATCTATATTACTACTTTTGAATCACTGACCTAGCAGAACAAAACATGTTAAAATACAAGAGCCTCTGTGCCAATAATTCTGACATCTCTTTAAAATTCCTAGCATGACAATTTTAAGCTTGACATTTCAGTGCAACAGTTTACTCCCATGAATGAAAATACTTTGTTGTTAGTACTTTACACAGTAAATGAGAGGTTAAAATAATAAACAAGCCAGAAGCAAATTAGAATTTGAAATAAACTTTGATAGGAAGCTAACAATCATTATGGATCACTATGGAAAAATAAAATATACAGTAAATAGAACATAAAAAGCTCAGCCATATAGTCATCCTTGGAAGGTATGGAAACAATGCTAACGTCATGGAGGACCACAAATTTCAAGCACTAGTTCCAAGAAAATTAACTTTGAAATGTTAATGACAACGTAGCAGTAAAGGATGGCACTGCAAGCAAACAGCATGAGTGATGTACGCTGCGAATGGTTTTAGCGGACAAACCAGAGAGAAAAACTGAACAGATTCCCCAAACTACAGAGGCATCGGTACCAGTGCCCTCTGTACCTGAGAGTTCCTGAGGGAGCTCTGATGCCACCTTCTTCTCTGCCACGTTGTTGCTATCAAGGGTTTCTGACTGACACCCCACTGCGTTCTTCCCTTCAGAGCAACTAGTGTCTCCTGCAGAGCGATTTGTGGTGCTGTCATCAGTGCTTGATGTCACAGAGTTACTTTTATCCCCAACGACTGTTGCCTCTACAGTAAAACGCACAACAAAACTTTAGGGATACTCTTTGGGATGTCTTAGGATGTCATTTGGCATCATCCATAGAAAGCAACTTCAGCAGCTTTGCTTGTCTGTTTGACAGTTTGATGTTTTTCAGCATTTTCTCTTTTCCTTTTTATCTATGAGATAGCACTGTCTTAGAATCAAGGCACAAACTAATTCTGATGAGGAAAATAATGTTAAAAATGATGTAATATTGCTTACTACAAACAAGTTGATCACAGCCCGTAAGTGCCAGCTGTACCTCAAGCCCAGGTATCTACAAGCTAGCTGTATTTAACTTGAAAAGTAGGGAAACTGGTGAAATAACTTAGCGACAATTTTAATATACAACCACAAAGGAACTGACAAATATCACCTACTACGTAAAAAATAACTTAGAGAATCATTAAAAAAATAAAAATCACATTAACATTTCAAGAAATGTGAGGATCTTAACCGAAGATTCACTTTCCTGAAGTGAAGTTGTTAAAGCACAGTCATAGTTTCTTTACCTTCTGTTTTCACTTTTTCTGTGTCTTGCTCAGTGGGTGTTTCCTCAATTTTATCTTGGTCTCCGGATTCTTCCTTGCTTCTATCAGCATCTGTTTGGTCATTATCAGCATCACTTTTGGCCTTTTCTGCTTCATCCTCTGCTGTGGTTTTATCTTCCACTATTTCTCCTTTTCTTGCTCTGATAATGTCCAAAATTTCATCTACAAGAGAAAGTAAGTTGTCATCAACAAACAACAAACCACCACCTACAGACCCACTGAGCAGAAACAATGTGACATAAATACTGCTTTTCAATGAGATAAAAGATACCATCCAACTTCTTACCACTTTTCCCCACTTAGAAACAATTCCACATTATTGATTTCTCAGAACTATGCATTTATATGGTCATGACTTAAACCCACTTTTGAAACAGCATATCTAATCTCCACATCTTCCCTAGAACCAAAGTTCAAACTCTCACAGATTTATATTGCTACTTATTGCTCCAAGGTAAATAAATTAAGGTAGTGGGGAATTGCAGAGCAGATAGGCATTCTTCCACACTTTCCATAACACTGGAGCAAATATCAGAGCGCTAATATTTTTGCTGCTCCAACTTTCATTTGATTGTAAAACGTTTATGAGATAATAAAGAATCTGAATCATTCAGGACATCCTGGAATACACGAAACATAGGCCTGCAAGAAATCAGCACTAAGCAGCCATGCTGGTACACCTGCACAATGCTTCTCCATCATCTTCTATAAACTTCTTATAATGAAATTAATATAAATTACTATTTGATTCAAAGTGCATCATCTATTCCCAGTAAACAAAATATTCTTACCATTTGCTGCAGAAAGAAAAGACTTGTTGTTGCCCCTTGCTTTGTTAGTAAGGTCTTCTGTCACATCCATGTGCCGATGAATTTCCTCACGCATTTCTTCCAGAGTTTTGCATAGGTCGGCTTCCCAGTAATCTTTGTCCAGGCATTCAATTAACTCTGCCAGCTGTATCTTTGTGCTATAGTACCAGATCTTCTTATCTTTCTCACTTTCTGAATCTTCCTCTCTGTAAGAGTATTTAAAAACTATTAATCGTAAAAACCTAGATAAATGACAAAGGTTAATAGCAGCCTACTTTCGGCAGAGAACTAGTAAATGCCAATACTCAAGTGTGAATAAGCAAATTGCACGGGGACAATCATATGCACCCAGTTTAGTACCCAAGTACTCCTTTCTTACTTCCCCTTTCTTCATCCCCTCAGAGGTTCTCATGACAACTTCCTCAGGAAAGCTTTTGAACAGTCTCTGTAAAACTGGTTTCTCCAAACTGGCAACAAAGTTTATTCTCATTACATTTACTATTACTGTAACCAGTAATCTACTACTAAGTCTCAAACAATTTGCAATGAAACAGAGTATGGCTCCAGAATCCATCAAAGGTGGTGTTTCTGACTGCATATTCAGGAAATAGCAAAGCCAGGAAATTCAAAGTGCAGAATGGCACATTCATAAAAGGATCTACCCTTGTAAGGTTTGGTTTGTGTTCCTCTCTACTGGATGCCTCCACATACATTAAGGACAGTAAAAATTGGCCTCGGATGTTCACAAAGCAAATCAACCTTAAGGCAACTTGATCATCATTATCCTCTATTTTTCACATTCTAGTTACGAAACACTTGTAATATTTGCAATTCAGTCAGAATACTCCAATAGTTAATAGTGACAACATTAGTCAAAATTCAACTACTAACTTGTCACAACCCTTACTACAAAACAGACTTTTGGTTTTGACGATGAAACCTGATGAGTTGCAAAGAAATGCTGTAATTTCTCTTATAAAGGTCTTTGCTCCTGAAAAGCAACTAATCCTACTTTACCCATTTATTCCTCTAGGCTACCAGTAACTTTCCATTAATTTTCACAAGGTAGCATGGTTAAGTTTGACAAGTTTTCTCAGAAAACAGCTCACTTCAGGAAGACTGCCCACATACCACACATCACAAACTAACAGCTGAACACTGACAGTCATTTGACTCCATAGAATATTCTATGCCCCTAGACTTCCATGTTAAAGAAAAATTATTATTTAAACTGTGTTTCCTCTAAACCAGGAAAGTTATCTACTAATAGGAACAGGAGCACCTTGATTATTGTTTGCGAACAAGAGCCACAGAAAAGGAAGATAAGGCAAACACCCAAAAACTAAGATGGAAGGGGAGATGAGAATACAAGAATACAACTTTATACAGCAAGAGGAAAGAAAAGGATGGAACACAGTGCTTAACTCAAAAGGACAGGGAAGGTGTGTCTGCTGAATTCTCCCTGGGAAATATCCAGTGGAAGTGGCGAGAGCAAGACACTGGCAGAGCAGCAACCGCAGGACACAGACACGACTGCAGAATATAATGCTGTTGCTAAGTTTGTACTTTTAATTATTTCTTAACTCACCAAAAACGGAACTTCACCCTTTCATTTCCAACCCCTAGCTCATTACACAGCATATCTGTCTAGCAAATAATAATTTATACACCTTCTGATATGACCCAGATACGCAACAATACAAACACTTTATATATTCTCATCATTCCAAGAAGTAACGCTGTGCCAGTACCCAATTGCCCGACAAGCAGCTCAAGCACAGAGGCTTGTATACCCTGCTTAAATTTTGATGCAGTTCATCCAAGTGTTTTCTTCTTCTTCCACTTTCTCCTGCCATTCTGCAAATCTGAAACCACTACAGCTATGCTAATGCATCCAGGATGCATATGTATGTCACCCAAAAATCCCAAGAAGCATCTGTCTCTCTCTTTCTCGTCAGTTCTTCCTATTCAGTGTTACAGGGGTCCAGCGGACTGGAAAGCCATTAGCTGTTATCTTCAGTTTCCCTAGATAACTCAAGAAAAAGCCTCCAGTGCAAGTAAAGGGCTCTGCTACAGGCCAACAAAACCCAGGGGCACACAGTGAAGAATCACAGAATC
>NW_010186040.1:0-7804 GCF_000695765.1 Mesitornis unicolor
GGCCCAGCTGCCCTCGCGGAGCGGGAGCGGGCGCTCTTCGGCGCTTTCCTGCGCAGCCTGGCGAGGGCGCGGCCCGAGGACGCGTGGCGGAGCTGGTTCCTGGAGAGTCCGCCCGACCTCTCCCTCTGCGTCTTGCTGGAAGCCCTCGCCTCCCCGGGGTCAGTCCGGCTGGGGCCGCGGCGGGAGGGTGGGCGGCTCTAGAGGGCCGGGCCGAGGCTCCGGGCCTGCTCCCCGGTGGGAGGCGGGCGGAGGCGGTGTCACCCGGCGCGGTGGCCGGGAGAGCTGATGGGGGCTGCGCCTCCCCCTCAGAGGGGTGTCTGAGGGTGCCCAGCCGTGGCATAAGAGGGGGGTGGGCTTACTCTGCCCTCTGGTCCCACGATTCCCGTTAGAACCCACACACAGCAGTAATGTTTCCCACAGAGGTCAGAGAGCTGACTGCAGTTACGCTTATTGAATGCCCTGAAATGTGAGCTGAGGAAGCTGTAGAAAGACAGAGATTAAAATCGCTTTGATTTTGATTAAAAGTCTGTGTGAGTGAGCAGCGGTGTTTTACTGGTGAGACCACAACAGAAAAACATTAGTCTGCACATCTTTTTTTATCAGTTAAAAGGGGCAGGGACTTATTCCAGTTACTTTCTTACAGCCCTAGCTTTCATCCGAGGGAGATCGTGGAGGTGCTGGAGCAGTTCCTGCAGGAGGGACGGATTTCAGCTCTGATGTGGGAGGTCTGTGAGCAGCAGGCACAGGCTGGCTCACCCGAGCTGCAGGAGGCTCTGCTCAACAAGATTGTGTGTTTGCCCGATCACGTGAGCAATAAACTCCAGGGGAAAAACCCACCGGTGTTCTTCCCACAGAACTACTTTCCTCTCTTGGGTGGTGCAATTATCCAGGTGCTGCAGAAGATCTCCGATTCTCTAAGAGGTGAGGTTGCAAGAGGGCTGTGCTAAAGAGCTGGCTCTTCTGAAGGGGTGTTTTGTGTGTAAACCCCCTTGGCTAGCATTTGAAATTGGTAACGGGTATTGTAGAGCCTTGCGTTCATCCCTCAGGTTGTGCTTAAAAATGTAAGATAATGGGAATGAGGAAGATGGCTGAAACTTTTTAAAATACCTCTGCAAGCTGCAATCCTGCAAGCTGTTAAATAGCGTCCTCTGTTGCCAAAGCTTAATTTTGTTCACTTGGTCTGTGCTAAACTAATTGTAGGAAAGATTTAAACGGTACTGAATGAACCAATGGCTTTGGTATCATTGTGTTAAAGTGGGACTGAGCTACTTAGTTTTCTGACTCTTGCTGTGTATAAATAATACCGAGTGTCATTTTGTGCCTGAAGGCAGGTGGTGGAGGGAGGAAGAAGTGATGCCTGAAGAGGAAAAGTTGATCTGTGTTCTCAGGCCTCAGTACTCATAGCTGTGTGTGCACCTCCTGAGGGCTGTCTGGAGGATGCTAGCAATGCTCCTGTTAAAGTTGTGTCTGTTTTATTCCAGGTGGCTTGGATTGCTCAATCTCTTTTGTTTCTCACGTCCTGGGGAAGGTGTGTGCTCATGGCAGACAAAGTGAGTGGTTTACAATGCTATTTTGGGGAGAGGGAAAGTGTTTTTACTGTATGATTACAGAAGGATGACTGTGGTGATGATTGACTGAGGGAGGAGGAGACTGACTTAATACTTCAGGGGTTGTGTGAGTTGAACTGCACAGACTGCTGCTCTCTGCTTTCTGGGGCTACTCAGCTGCGTATCTGATAGATCTTGATGCTTTTGTGTCATCTCATGTGAATGTGATTTGCTTTCTCAAAAATTGATGAGGTTGTTAGCCTTCTCGTCTGCCATTTGGGGCATCACTATTAAATGCTCTTCAAGTGCTTTTCATCCAGTGGTCTGAAAGTGCCTTCTAAATGCCAGCATAAATCACTGCCCACATGTAACAGCCCTCTCATGTGAGGAGCCTTCAGTCTGGCGTTGCTTAGGACTTTGAAGCCACTGAATGCAGAAGTTGTTAACAGGGCTGGGGAAGAGGAGGAAAGATTTTCTAGCCATTTACTGTGATGAGGAGTACTTGCAAGTTCCTTGGACTGCTTAGATTTGTTCTTACCACAGGAACAACTTAGAACTGCAAACTGTACATTGTATTGCTTCATCTTGGGATGATTTTGAAATTTGCAGGCTGACCTTGTGTACCATTGCACCAGTTCTGTCTATCTGGTGTATTTAGCTGGGTTTTTTCTTCCACTGCAGAAGAAATTCTGAGCGTTTTGGTACCCCACTTAACGGATCTCACCAAGTCAGACTGCATCTGGCAAAGAATATGCTGGCGGTTGGTTGAATGTGTGCCAGACCGCTGGATGGAAGCAGTGGTCCTTGGTTTTGTGCAGAGAATCCCTGGGTAAGAGCTCTGCTTTCCTCCCTGATTCAGAGCAAAGGCCTGGGTTTTTTTCACAAATACTTGCAGAATCGGTTTTTGAACAATGTTGATGTGCATGTGTTTGTGTAGGGGCTTTCTTACAGAGCCATTTCCCGAGAGACTCTAGAGGTGAAGTAGTTGATTGTTCCCTCTCGGGTAGAACCTGCACCATTCCTTAAAGATCTGCGCCCTGACGTGCAGTGAAAAAAGGAGTGAAAACATTCAGTGCAGTTACTGACTCGCTCCTAAAGTTTAGAGGTGTTTTAAGACTTTGTTGCAAATAGCTGCTCACAGAATTTCCTATCTTTAGTGGCAGCATGGCAGTAATTACATGGATTCCTAACGTTTTGCTATTGACCTGTCTTGGTAGGGCAGATGTCTTGTCGAGGTTGCTGGGGAACCTGGTTGTGAAAAACAAGAAAGCTCAGTTTGTGGTGACACAGAAGATGCTGCTGTTGCAATATTGCCACACGGTAAGGACTCCACAGTGAACAGCAGTGCAGTAATGCCTGTTTTTCCCAAGTGCCAATGTGTCTTTTAGCTGTGTTCCAGATCTTCTGGAGTTAGGTTTAACTCTTCGTTCTGAAATCAGCCCTTGGTCTCTCCACATGTACCTGAGTTGTGCACTTACATGCCCTCAGCTAAACGTAAGGAAGAGGGAGTGGTAAATGGTTGCTTTGAAAGCATGGGATTCCTGTGCTCTCTCAGGATTGGTGGCAGTTAGCAGAATTACTGTACTTTTTCTCTGGATCCACATGGTTATTTGGTTCAAGATTATTATATCTGGAATATATATTATATATAATTATATATATTATTCCCAGTGTTCTGGGGAGCTGGAGATATCTAGTTAATTTAGAATTGGAAAGAAGAGGCTGAAGAAGCCATGACCCACCCTAAGGGATAAGAATTAGATTGAAGAGGTGAGACAAGGACTGGGATTTTTCTTTTCCTGTGCATCTAAGTTTGTCACTAGGTGTTAGGAAGTGTTGTGTGCCTTGTGATGGTGATGTGAGGGATGATCTCTAGGCTTTGTTTTCCATGTTTGCTTGGGATGGTGCTGATATCATTTGATGGTAAAAATACTATACTGTGTTCCTGTTGTGTTTTTCCACATATTTCATCAGCAACTGCATGTGTGTGTTTGGTTGTGTTTTTAAATTTGCATTCTTTTCTGTCTTTGAACATTATCAACCATCTCTTAGAATGAAAAGCTTAATGCAATAAAAATACACACTTGTCATTCCTGGCTGACAACTTTACACCCAGTTAAAGTGAGACTTGTGGTTTTCATTGCAGACTGCAGTGCTGCAGAACCTCCTTGGCTACCTGTCCCTGGATAGCCTTCGGCGCACCTTATTGGTCAAAGTAAGCTCAGTAATGTTGGTGGTGAGGTATCTGATGGATAAAATTCTACTGTGTGAGCGTGTGTGTGTGTGTGTGTGTGTGTCTGTGAGGTGCGCGGTTGTGGTACTTCTCAAAGACTTTTGTTACAGTTCAGGAGTGAGGGAAGCCCTACCGTATTACAAGTAAATTTTGGTGTAGAAATCAAAGACTTTATGCGCTGCTGATGTTATTTTCTCATATTTAATTGGTAAATTGTCTTCCAAGTATCAAAACTAATGAGGCTTGGATTCTGACAGATGTCCCATGTCCTCCATCCTTCTCTGCTTTCTCTGTCATTCCCTATTTGTGTGGCTGGGCAGATGGCAGCAAGTGATGAAGCTGGTTGAGAGCTGGCTGTGTGACAAATTGTTGATGCTTCAGAATCTCTCTCATCTGCCTTTTCCTCAATGAAGGTGAAGATGTTTTCCCTCTCCAAGTCAGTGGTGTGATGAAACTCCTGGGAAATTTGTATCTCTGGAAATCTTTACCATTTTGTCCATTTTTTTTTTTCCACTGGTTACATGTTCTAAAATGATCTGGAAGTACTGACAGCTATGCAAGATTGGAGTAAAATCATCTTAAACCATATAATATCATTTTGACAATATTATATATTGTTTTGCATATGATATTTATTTATGAGAAATAAACATATTTATCACTTTAAAATAAAAAGAACCATTATATCTAACAGTATATTAAACTAAGGTTAATTTCAAAAGGCATTCAAGAAGAAGATTGCTTATATGTGGAAAAGATGCCTTTGAAGCCAACTTGTGTTCTCTTATGCAGGTGCTGCAGGAACTCCTGGAGACCTGGGGCAGCAGCAGTGCTGTGAAACACTCTCCGCCTGAGCAGCAGCAGTACATTAGCAAGGCCATTCTTATCTGCCTCTTCCATCTGAAAGAGTCCGAAATCGAGGGCTGCAGACAAGGTGAGGCAGTAGGAGAAGCAGAGGATTTGTTTAACAGAAGGTTTTACTGTGAGTAGAAAAACATCTTGTTTTGATTCATGGATAAACAAAATGGTCCCATCTTTATCTTGGCAGACGGGGTGGCCTGCTGGAATCCTCTTTTTCTTTCATTGATATGGTACAATATTGCTGATCTATCTGATTAGATATCACTGATATGATATAATTCCAGGTGCATAGATTTAAGTTATAAAATTGGAGAACCATAATCTTTGAACTAAGGTTCTTACCTGAACAGTGGTTTATGAACCCTTAAGATTTGTCACAGGAAAGTCTGGATTAAGTCTGGATTGACTCTGGGACTGGCTAGAGGAATGGTGTGATTTGCAATTTATAGACTTACTGTTGGAGCATGGCTCCAACATAAGGCTCCAAAGGATACAGGGGAAAGTACACCAAGGATAAAAAGCTGGTTTGTTGGACCCTGACTGTCTGTATGCATTTCTCCATGTCATTCTCCCCTCAGTGTGAGGTGAGTAGGGATACTCCCTACTGAGACATGGTGGATGGCTCCTACAACTGGAGCGTGGGAATGGATGGATACAAGCTCTGTAGGAAGGGCAGACAGGGGAGAAGAGGAGGGGCTGTCACCCTCTGTGTCAGTAACTAGCTGAGGTCCATGGAGCTCCACCTGGTGATGGATGATGAGCTGATGGAGAGCTTATGGGTCAGGGTTAAAGGGAAGACAGGGGCAGGTGATATAGTGGGAGTCTGCTGTAGGCCACCTGGCCAGGAACACCAAGCAGATGAGGCCCTCTATAGACAGATAGGAGCAGCTTCATGTCCACAAGCCCTGGTCCTCAGAGGGGATTTCAACCACCCCCGTATCTGTTGGAGGGAAAACATAGCAGGGCATCAGCAATCCAGGAGGTTCCTGGAATGCCTTAATGACAATTTCCTTCACCAAGTAGTAGAGGAACCAACAAGGAAAGGTGAATCAGCATGAAGATGGATCTTTGTTTCTGTCATTGTTTCATGCACTGTTTTGGTTTTTTTTCAGAGCTTCTCACAAGCATGATGGAGGGTGTGAAATGCCACTTGGACAGCAATCTACCACAGATACGGCGTCTGGGAATGATTGTGGCAGAGAGCATTAGTTCAAAAATAAATGCTGATGGGCCTGTCTTGAAGTTTCAGGTGAAGTTTATAATGAAATTTAGAGGAAATAGAGGCTTTAAACCAGATAATCCAGGACATTATAGCAAGTTCTAACGCTTCTCTAATACAGAGAGGCAGTATCCTACCTGGTTTTACTGGGACTGAGCTGTAGAATTCTACTTTCTCTTCAGCAGAGCAGAACAGTAACACATTCAAAAAGAGAGGATATCTGTTTATGAAAAACAGGTGTATAGAAAATAGCCAGGTGGCTGAGAGTGACCTTAAGAGTGTAATTTGATGACAAAGTTCAGGTAAACTGATGATAATCAAGGACTATTAGAGGATGGTCATACTGCATGAGGGAACTGGAACCTGACCCATGGAAGTTGAGAGGGAACTTCAAACTTAAATCACTGGTGAACTTTCAGTCCCTGGCACGGTAGGAAGACCTGCTCTAAGATTTTCAAGATTGACATGAGGATATATGCTCCACTACTTCCAGTAGAGTTTATAAGAATTGTATGATTAAAATCACATTAATTCTTTAAAAAACCTGCATCATCCCTCATGTCACATGCCATTTATTAAATGTTTTAAAGATTGTAAATAACATTCACACTAAGGTCTGATCAGGTATGACTGTTAAATATTTAAACAAAGATTACACATGGCACAGACTGCTATGCAGCATAAATGCTGGCAGCACAGTGATCGAAACAAACGGGATTTGTGTGAGTTCACCTGCTCATGAGTCAGTCTTCACTCAGCAGAAGGGTCAAATGTTGAATTCTGGGCATATTTGCAATCAAATAGAGTGCTGTAACAGTTATTCTGAATCTCTAGTACGAAGAAGATGATGAATCGAGAGAATTGAAGTCCCTTCTGGTGCAGAGTCCGCCATTCTGTGTTGTCCCCAGCCCTCCAGATGATCCGTAAGATATTGCTACTATTTATCTTCATGCCATCTTTTTGCTTTTCTCCATACCTTTTTTGAGTTACACACTAGACCTGTATTATACACTAGTCAAGATGTCTTAAGCGTTATAATGCAGCTTATTCTTACAATGCAGTGTAGTGATGCTAAATTTGTAATTCAAGTGGTAGTATGTATTAAAATTGCTTGTTTTATAGCTGCACGTGGTGAAACCATGCTGCAGTTTCTAGGGGTCTTATGTGCCCCTGGGTAGAATCAGATGAGCCTTTCTGTTCACATCTGGGAAATCTGGCATTTGGACCATGTGCCCCCCCCAGCCAGTATCAAAAATGTAGCATATCTGTCAGGCTGAAGTCTGGTTCTTTGGTGCTCCTAATTTCCATAGCATCTGCTGAGGCTCTCTGAAGCACTTAGTTTTATCAGCAGACAAAAGAAGCACTTCATGTTAGCAGCAAATGAAGCTGTCCAGCACTCCAGTGAAATCCAGAAGATTTATTGCTCCCATTTTAGGGGCATAATCGGCATAGAGAGCATTTGAGAATCAGAGATGAAAGGACGTGATAATGTCCACAGAAGTTGGTACAGAGAAAAAAAAGAAATCTCCAGTTATTGTATTCATCCCACTAGCAACGTTAAAGATGTTTCTTCCCCATTTGTTGAGTTTCATTCACAGCTTGAAATACAGTGCAGGCCAGTGTGGCCCAGTTACTACAGATGAGTCTTTCCTTAGCAGTCCTAGGTACAAGTTAGTGCAGGGGAAATGCAGCAAATTGGCTAGCTTATTTCTTGTTATCCATTGCTCTGCTCTCAAGAGATTCTGCTTCTCTTTTCCCCTCACTCCATTCTCCTTCCCAGGACTTCATCCCTTGTGTAGGCCAAGCTAGGTGGGAGACTGTAGCAGAAATAGTAATCCGCTGTTCTGTTTAGGCAGCAAGGGTTGATGGTGTGGGTAGTTTCTTGCTTGTGAATAAGGACTGTTACTTTATTGGTTTTAATACTTCTTGTTTCTCGCAGCAGGA
>NW_010186040.1:7835-66769 GCF_000695765.1 Mesitornis unicolor
CTCTGCCATTCGTGTTGGAAAGTAACAAGAAATCACACACAGCAGCCCCCGTGATGCCAGATGAGGAGTTGGATGCTGAGCTTGACAGGTATGGGGCAAGAAACTGGTAGGAAATGGAAAATAAACAGCAGGTTCTTAAGAGCAGATGTGGGGAGAAGGGAGCTATGGGGGTAGCTGCATTTCTTAGCAAATCTTGTGCTTTCTGAAACTGTTCAGCTGAGTGGTAGCAGCAGAATAGGATTTTGTGTAGGAAATTGCACACACATATGTTAGTAATTTGAGCAAAGCCCTCATCGTGTACAACTGTTGTATTTATTCCATTTGACTTAGATACTTGTTTCCTGGAATTATGGATATATCTGCCCATTTTAATAATGGACCTGCCTTGCTCTGTCACTTTACCAATATATAAAGAAATCTCAAGACTCAACTTCTAGCCTCTGGGTCACCTGGCTCCTTTCTGCACTTGACCAGGAGATCCATTTCCAGATCTGGTCACCGAGCTGCTCTTTCACTGAGCTTCAGAGTAATTCATCGAATGTCCTAAGGAGCCCTTTCAGGCTTCTGTTGTGCTCCTGGATGACACAAGTGTGTTACAATGTGTGTGCTGGTTCTTTCCCTTTTGTGTGGATAGCTGGGGAGAGGAAGAACTTCCATACCCCGTAGGCTGACTCCTGCCTGTATTTCTTTCACAGTGATGATGACCTCATCCCTTATGACATGTCAGAGGATAAAGAACTAAAAACTAAAGCTCCTGTGTATATCCGAGACTGTATTGAAGGTAGGAGATTTTGGGATGAGTATTTGTTTCTTACTGGTTTTGGGAGAGTGATCTCTGTGCAGGTTTATTTTTTTTCTGACCTAATTTGAAGAAGTTGTAGGATTTAAATAATCTGAGCTCAAATGTTGAACTGTAATTTCTGACTAATTTCAGTTTAATTCCTAATGCTGGTCATGTGCTGAGTCAGTGAAATGTACCTATAACAAGACAAACTATTGGCAGAAAGAAGTTGGGTTGTATATAACAAAGCTCAACTGTTCTGTTAATAGCTTTTGTCTTTTGATTACCTTCAGTCCTGACAGGATCTGAAGATGTGGACAAATGGGAAGCTACAATCAAGGCTCTTGAGAGCTTGGTTCGAAAGAATCCAGCAGCAACAAGAGAGGTGAAGTAGTATGAGCTAAGTTACGAGTGGGCTGTAATACAGGATTATCTCTTTGCCCTTGTGAGGAGACTAAACATGCCAGCAGAGCAGCAGGCCAGGCTACAGTGTACCTGGATTTAAAGCTTTCAACCTGGGAAGGGAAACAGAATGAAATAGTTGCTTTGGAGGTGAGGCCACAGAGTGCAAAGGAACAAAGAAGCAGGCAAAGGTCCTGGCAACTGTACGGCATTTAGCAACTCCGTGCTGAAAATGAAAAGCATTGTACTGTAGAGGTGCCAGTAACATGAGGAAGCTCCATGCTCTGTGCTGGGCAGAAAAAACATTAAAAATGCAGTTCACAGAACAGCCGTGAATCCCACAGACCAGTTGTTTGTAATTTTGGATTTAATTGATTTTGAATTGAAATTGAATTTCATTGTTCCCCAACAAAAGAGGAGATAAAATCAAATGAACTTTCCCTATTCCCTTGTACAAGCATAATGTCTTCTGGAGGGAGTAGTTGGATTGTCCTGGTCAAGATGAAAAGATGCCACCACTTGTCCAGAGTGAATGTGGACAGAGAAATCGGCATAGGGGTTTGTTCAGTGTTTTGAGAAATGTCTTGATGGCATTTAGCTTAATGTGTTTTCACTCTCTCCTAAGTAATGGAGACATTGCCTGCATTCCATATCCTTATTGTCTTTGCTTAAATGTAAGGAATTGAAAATGGATGCTGTGGTGTAAATTCTGTGAGAAAGAAAACGCCTGCAGGGATTTTATTCCTGTTTTCATATTTTGAGCAGGTTAGCGTGGAGCTGGCAAAAATCCTGTTGCATCTTGAGGAGAAGACCTGCATTGAAGGCTTTGTGGAGCTCCGTCAGAGAGCTCAAGTGGCTGTTTTAACCACAGATCCAATACCTGTGAGTCCCTCTTACTGCTCTCCTTTTTCCAGTTGAGGCACAGGCAAAAATTGAAGCAGCTGAGCCCTCTTCAAGTATTGGAAGGCCCCAGTGAGGTCTCCTTTGAAGTGCCAGAGCTGCCATGGCAGTTGTTTGAGTACCTCTGCTTAGGAAGGAGAGAAGAATGGAAAAGTTCCATTTGTCATTTGCTTCCTGTGGGAGAATCTAGAAGTAGAAGTATCTGAATTTCCTGTCTGCACAGCATGTCTCTTCCCTTCTCTTGGAGGCTTCTTGTTAACTAACAGGAAGCAGGACTTCTCCTGAAGTACAGCACTTCTACAATTCGTGGGAAGGCTGTTTACAGCCTGGATTTGTGCTTATCACACCTTGATTTTTCTGTACAGGTAGCAAAGTACTTGACCTCCCAGTTCTACTCTCTGAACTACAGTCTTCGTCAGCGCATGGACATTCTCGATGTAAGTGCTCTTCTCTTCCTGCTTTCCTTGTGTTTTCGTTGCATCAGTGGTGTTTCCCTGAGATGTATTGGGGTTACCTTTTATTCCTTGGAGGAGGCAGCAGAGGCATGGGACTCTGACATTGGCATTTGTGCTTGGCACTCTCCTGTTCATAACTCCAGTTGTACAGCGATACTTCCCCACAGAATGCAAAACATACGATGGTCATTTGCTTAGAAGAAGCCACTGTTTTCTCGCGTGTCATCAGTCTGTGATATCTTCACTTTCTGAAAGACAGCAATCTGCCTGTGACTGCTGTTGTTACACTTTCTGTGCCTGAAGAAGGAGCCACTGTTCTGTTTCAGGGCTTGATTTCAGGTACAAGTGACCAAGTGCTTGGTTTGGGTTAGTTGCCGTGCTGTTCTTCATTCTAAACATGTTGAGCCTTTCTGTTCCTATCATTTTGGGTGCAGGTAACTCTGTTGTTGTTTTGTAGTACAAGGATTACCCCTTTTTAACCAAACCTGCCTCTTTTTCATCTAGATACTGGTTTTGGCAGCTCAAGAACTGTCTTGTCCCAAATCCCAGGGGAAGACCAAGCATTCTGGTGCTCAAAAACCTTCTATCCAGCTCCTTCCTGGAAGTGACAGCTCGAAGGACTGGAGAAGAATTGTTGATGAAAGGATCCAAAGCAAGACTCGGAGATTTGCTACGGTGAGTCCAGGGCAGAAACAAACTAATGCCAAATCCAGCAAAAACAGGGACAGTAGGAGTTGCTGTAGTTCTATCCAGAACGAGCAAAACACCTGTGAGATTGAAGGAAAGAAAATGTAACTTCAAATATAAATATCTTAGTTTCTGGCTGAATTTCTTGGTCTATAGTACCAGATCCTGTAGTCCTCTCCTAGCAGGCAGAGGAACATAAACCTTGAACTCCTTGCCTTGCACTGAGGAGTAGTTGTTGCTGTTCTGTGCTTGTTCTGAGCTTCTCTGGCCGCTGCAGGGAGCTGTGACTGCACCTCGCAGATCCCTGAGCCTCTTCCATTAAAATAGCTGCCACAGGACTGGACTGTCTCAGCCTTCCTATTTTTCAGGGAGATAAATTGACACCGGTTTCCTGGTTCCCAGAACTCCCCTGACGTTCATTCTCGAGAAATTCCTTTTCAATACTCCTTTATCCCTTGCGTGTTCTTGTTTCTTAAATCTAACCCAGCCATACTGAGCTATGTTGCACTGAAATATTTAGATGAGAGGATCTGAAGTGGGAAGTGAGCCATCCAGCCTGTGAACTAGTAGCCATAGGCGTACAAACAAGCAGTGGCTGCAAGGAACCTGTAGTCTTGACAGTGCCCAGTGAAGTGGAAGAGTTGGATGCTACATCTTGTGTATCTTGTACATCTTCATTTTTCATTTTTGTACGTTTTCATTTTTTTCTTGGACAGGGTCAGTCTCAAGTGGAATTGGCTTCCAGCCCAAATGAGTTCAGTTCTGTTGCTGGCCACTTCTTTTTTCCGTTGATTCAGCACTTTGACAGGTGAGCGTGGGATGTGGGCATGGCAGCTGCCAGTGAACCAAGAATCAAGTTTCTTGTAATACCAGTCTTAATGTATGGCAGCGGTGCTAGCTTTGGTAGAATAAGTGATACTTGCTGTAAAAGTAGAGGATATTACTGGTCTGGGAGCAAAGGGCTGTGGCCTGTGCTAAACTGGGGATGACTGTGTAACAGCTGTTGTTTTAGGGATTCAGGCTTGTGGGGGACAGTTTACCCTATATAACCACCCCAACTGTTCCAGAGATGGGCTGATCAGCTTCCTCACTGCTACAGGACTCTGCATCTTGCACTTGCAGGCCTTTGACAACATTTGATCTGCTGGGGGAAGATCACTTCGTCTTGGGAAGACTGGTCCACACTTTAGCAGTCCTGATGTACTTGGCTGTCAACACCGTGGTAAGAAAAGGCTGTGTTAGCTTGCAGAGAGCAGGAGGGATTTCCAGCCTGGGGACTTTTGAAAGAGCAGCATGCTCTGGGGCCTGCTACACTTAGACTGGCAACAAGTTTGAGTCACATGTGCTGAGAAGTTGTGAAAAGGGCTGAGAAAAAATGATCAGAAGGGAGATGCAGGATTCAGACACCTCTGCACTATCTTCTGCTGCTTCTGGTAGAAAAACTATCAGCTTCTGTGGGAGGTTGGGCACATCATTTCACTTTACTGCCTAAGTTTCCTCATCTGTAAAATAAAGTTAATTGTAACCCTGATGTTCACAACTGCATATCTCAAGGCCCAGTTCTGCAGGGTCATGTGAATGTGAAGGGATTCAGTGTTTCTGTCATATTCCTGTTTTGCAGGCAGTCACTACAATTGGAAAAGTGCTGTTGGAGTTTGTTTGGGCTCTGCGTTTCCACGCTGACTCGTGAGTTGTAGTTGTATGCTTTCATTTTTAAAAATCAGCTGCAAGCCAGTCTCCAGCCATGGTTTGTCTTTGTCCAAATCTGCACCTGACTGAGAATGCAATGATTTAATGCATTAACTCTATGCTCTCCTCCAGCCTTGTGTTCTTATGACTGAGCATTGCTAGAATATGTAATGAAGGCATTGCTTTAATGTCAGACCAACACATGAACTTGGTTAGTGTTTTCTACTTTGGAGGTACAGTCATTACCTATAGAAAGCATGACAGATGTCTTTAACAGCTATTCATGTGATAGCTTCAGGTATGTTTACTCAAGGAGCTCAGAAGACTTTAGGTTCAATTCCAGCATTCAACCCTGGGAAAAAAATAGGATATGTAGCCAAAAATGCTGTAAACATCCAATTTCTGTTTTCATCTCAGCCTTGTGCCAGACTCTGAATCATGCTCGACTCCCTGCACCACAGCATGGCAGGGGCTCTGTATGCGAGCACTCTGCCAGCTGGTGCACGATGACACTTACAATCAGTAGGAATATGGCAAATGTTGTCATAATCGCAAACATTTGAAACTGGAGAACCCCTTAATTGAGGAAATCAAGGTAGAGCATGAAGCTGCAGGCCCTAACCAGTTCAGTCTTTCTCCAACAGGTATGTGCGCCAGGGTCTTCTGTCCTGCGTCTCCTCCGTGCTCCTCAGTGTCCCTTCGGAGCGTCTTCTGGAAGACATGACAGAAGAGCTTTTGGAGACTCAGTCCTGGCTGGGAGGTAAGACATGGTGGGGTACACCAGTGTTTTTCTGGTTAGTGGTGCAGTCTTTGGGCAGCTTCTCTTTAATTGTGATGGTAGCAGTAATGTCCTAGTGTTGTGCACCAGAGATTTGCATTATAAGTGTATTTATTGCTTGTAACTTTAGGGCAAATACTGGACCACACTGTGTGCTGTACAGATGTATTACTGAGGTAGCTAAAGCATAAGCTGAGCACTGCGTATGGCATTTTAAAGTGTGACTGTCCTCACCTACGTGCCTAACAAAAAATCCCAAAGTGTAGTGTGTACCCCTTTTCTTTGTCTAAGCATCCAACCACCCATCTCATGAAGGTGCAGCAAGTACTGTCATATTGCATCCAGGCTGTGACTTTGACCAGCACTTGTATGGCCTGTTTACCCCATGTGCACAGAAGATGGGTTTCATTCATGCTAAAAATAGGAGGAAGATGGATGAGCGTGGCCCCATCTCCTAAATTCCTGTTGCTGATTAAAGGAACAACCTATGAAAGACAGCAAATGACTTTGCATGCTGCACCCAACGCCCCTTATATCAGCACAAGCTGTGTTTGTGGGTTCTGATAGCAGGAGCTGCACAAGTTGGTGGTTGGGTATTGCAGAGGAAGGACAAGAGGAAATAATAACACTGTGTGCTTTGTAGTTCTGAAGCCTCCACTGTATTCTGAGTGGATCTCCTGTGACTCCCTGGGTTGGTTTCCTTCACCATTCTCACTCCTGGTGAGTTGGCTTCCCACAGGGAGCAGGCAGGAAGTGAAACTGACACAGGCGGCCTCTGATCCTTGCAGGTTGTGGAGCTCTGTGCCCTTTAAAAGGAAGAGAGCTGCCTTGCGGGGCTGAAAACTTTACTTTTCCCATGACATGGTGTGCTCTGAGGAATCTGCTTGTCCCTGCAGTTAACACTGCCATTACCAAGTAAAGCCTTTCCAGGAATGTTATAAATGTGTTTTCAGCATGAGGGTCTGCGTAATCTGTTTTTAATGAGTTATTTTTGGAAGGAGGAGAACGACAGAGCTAACAGCGTATATCTGCATCAAAGTAGTGCAATAGCCATCTCTTTGCATGTAGTGCTTCTGCATCAAACTTGCATGGTTGGTCCTGGTGGGAATCAGAGCTTCCTGAAACACAGCAGCTTCTCGGGCCATGCCTTCGCTCTTTGTTATAAGCCTTGGTAAAACAGCTATCACAGGGGGGCACTGAGCTCTTCCTCGCTGCTCCAATGAGTGAAGTCAGTCACAAGAGACCTGCTTTTGTGACTGAATCTTGGTTTTGAGCTAGTGGACTTGCTCATCACTCTTCCAGGCAAGATTTGCAAGAGGTGTCATGTATTAGATCTGCCATGCATTAGATCTGCTGCTGTAGCTGGGAAAAATGACAAGCTGTCAAGCATGCAAGCTGCCTACTGCCATGCGTTATGACCAGAAGTCACCACTTCAGGTTTCAGCTTCAAGCATCTACATTTCTCCTGCTATGGCTGAAGCACAATGAGGAACAGTGGACTAGAAAACGTTATCCATGAAGCTTTTAGTAGAAATCTACAAATCTGCTCCTGTTTGTTGCTGTATCAGGGCCTATGGAGATTGCTGTAGTTCATCATGTGAATATGATTGACTCTTTCTGCCCTTCAGCCTTTGGGCTGTAACTAAAACTGTTCCCTGTTAGAAAGTGTTTGCATTGTGGTGTAAGAAACTACTTCAGCCACTGTCATGGGACTGTCTACTTGCTTTGGGACATTTCAGCAGGGGAGAGGGGCTAGGATCCACCTTGTACTTGTCTGTCACTGCCCTTAATGGCATGCTGGACCTACTGGTGAGTAGCCTAATCTTTCCTGCAGGAGGGAGGGAATACCTAAACATTTCTAGGAAACAGTTCCTTTGATTCCTCAGCAGCTGCCTTTGAGGGAAATCCCCACCCCTTGCAAGTTCTGTAGAGCTGTGTCATAGGTAAGTCTGGTTTATGTAAGGACCTGAATGATGCTCTGGTGCCCTGTGCCTCCCTTTCAGTGGCTGCAGTTCAAGGTCCATGCTCATGGCAGTTAGAAACAATGCCAACATCGGTCCATTAGCTTCTGAGCTTGCACTCGTCTGTCTTATAGCCTCCCTGTTGCCTTCTGTAGAGGGAGTATGGAAGCACCATCGCGAAGCTCTCCCTGCAGTTATAAATAGCCCTGCTCCATCCAAATGAGTCATGTGTTTGGGCTGACAGCGCTGGGCGCTGAGCACACTGCTTGTGCGTACAGGATATCCTTACACAGACTCTCTGCTCTTCCAGGCTCCCCCTGCTCAGACATCCTGCATGCATCCTGGTTTTTACTTTGCAGGTCCATTAAGGGCCCCTGAAATAACAGCTGCTAGAAGCAGCTCCGTGCCTTCCCTTACTGCTGCATAAAGTGTGAAAGAACAACCAGTTTAGCAGACTTACCTCTCAGAACAGAGAATGTATTGAAACTTGGGGCCTCTCTTTCTGTCCCTCTTTTGAAGGGCAGCGCAACCACAGATTGGAGGAGGGAGTGCTGAGCTCCCTGTTTGTTGCAGGAATTGGCAGAAAGGAGACTTTAGGCTTCTGAGGAAGTCCATTTCTAATTGCAGACTGCATTCATGCTGGCAGATCAGCTGTGGAAAGGCTGTGTATAGCTCAAGGGCACAAGTACAGATTCTGGCCTGGCGGTTATCCTGTGAAATGCAAGGTCGGACAGTTTCTATAGTGTTTCAACCCAACTACTTGTTCTGCTGCAAGAATGAACCGAGCATTATCACATGTGACAGAGCTCAGCTACATTCATACTGCTTAAGATGATCAAGTTTATGCATCCCTGCCTTCTGGTCTAACAATTACTGCAAGTGCTATGTCCAGACCAGACTTATTTTCATTTGCTGCTGCATTTAGTGCTGTTCTGTGATGGTCAGTGAAACAGTAGTGTTAAGTGAAAAGCAGTTTCTCCCCGTTTTCCAACTAAAAGTGGCTTTTTCTTTTACAGACGTGGTGGAGAAGGATCCAGATGGGGACTGCAGGAGGCTGGCCTTGCAGAACTTGCTACTAATGGAGAACCTGAAAAAGAAACTCCAAACTGTCCCTTCCTAGCTGAAGGGTGAAAGAAATGACCTTTACCTCATCCTCTTGCCAGCTGGATGTGTGTAGGCACTGCAGGGCCTCTTCAGCAGTCACCTGGCTGGAGAAGAGGAAGAAGGGGGGAAGGGTGCAGGGCTGCGAGCCAGCAAACCTGACTTGACATCTGGACTTTGTAGTGGAGGCCAATTTAGTGAGCTATTGCTATCCGGTACGGCATGTACAGATGCAGGAAGGTAGGCTAGCACTGCCATTCTCCCCGCACCGCCCCAGCCCCCACCCCCAGCTATTTATAACCTTGGCAGGTTTGAGAGCTCTGCTAAAAATACAGGGAAGATCTCACAGCAGATTTCTTGTCAGAAAAACAGAAGGGCTGGAGAGGGCCACTTACCTCCCAGGGCTAAGTCTGTGACGTGCCCGTAACAAAGACTCCCCTGTCTTCTAGCAGTCAGCATTTGGTAGAACATCATCAGTCTGCGGTTCGAAAGGGTGGCACAGCGTAGGGAACGACACTGCTGATAAAGTGTAAGAACTGAATAGCTATGCTGAAGTCCTGAAAATGTGCCAAATGTTAACGGCTTGAGCTAGAGCTGTGCTGTGGCTGGGAAGGAACAACGCAGGAATTCTTTTTGTATAAACTTAGTACAAAATAAACTTCTATTAAAGGATAACTAACGTCCAGATTTTGGGCTTAAAATCTCCCCTCACCCTTCTTCCCTGCAAGCATCCAATTTAAAAACTTCATATGCATCCCAAGTTTTGATGCAAGTCACAGAACAGGAAAAAGAAAAATCCCTTTTAAGCAGAAGGGTGAGTTGGTATGAAGTGTATGAGAGAGACTTCATAAATACATCCTCATGGAGTAGGCTTAGAGGTGAGCAAAACCTTGGTTACTTAAGTTGGGCTTCACTTCTTATGGTCCTACTTGTGCCAGGGAAGAAACTTTCATCCTAAGTTCTGATTAGTACAGAGAAGCTCGACATAACTGTGGAGGCTGGAAAAGAAACTTCATAGTGAGGAAGAAGTTTCACTCGCTGAATGTGACCCAGCCTGAGCAGGGAGGATTGGCCCAAATGAGCCCCTACCACCCCCAACCATTCTGTGGCTCTGGGGTTTATTCCAGATTTTTGTAAATGGCAGCTCTAGCCTACATGACCCGATGCTGTATTTAAATACAAAAGCTTTGGGCTGGGGGAAGCCTCCCTTCCTTGTGCAGCAGGGGAGTAGTTTAACTTTTACCCAAACAGGCAGAGATTGTTTTCAGAAGTTTTGACTTCTAGGGAATGACGGATCAGTGAGGACCTCAGCAGATCAAAGTTGTACTCGAAACCTCTGGCAACTCAGGAGTTTCCATCTCAGTTACTCATCTCTTTTCTGTACTGGAAAAAAGGCCTGAAGTTGCAATTTACAGTTCTTGTGGTTTTTTTCCCTCCCTCTCAAATTTATTGAAATACTAAAACCAGCTTCATAACAGGATATACATGTGCATCTTTGTATGTAGTGTTTGGGATTATATATAAACTTCAATACTGTTGCTTGTACAGTCAAGCAGGAAAAACAAATTTCTTGGTAATAACCAAAAAAGCCTTACTGCAGCAGTGCGCTGACTGATGCATAACCCCTAATGAAACCAGAGTAAATCAGCTTTGCATTCAGTAAGTGCAGGTTATCAAGGGTCCTCCATTACATCAGCTACATCTTCCTCCACCTCCTTGTTTTCCATATTGTTGGGGTGAAGTTGCTCCGGAACCAGGGTTCGGCTTATGGGAATGCCTGCTCCTCGGTGCACTGCCTCGATGGTCTGTGGAGTCACGTAGGAGCTCAGGTTCAGGGCTGGAATTCTTTTCTGTATCTCTTCCAGGTACTGGTATGCCTGAAGTGACACACAGAGATCACTGCTAGGGAGTTACTGCTATGTGAGTCCCAGCACAACAGTGAAAAGCTTCCACCCTTAGTGTGTGGCTGAGCTCTTGACAGGAGCTCTGTGTTGAAGGGTGCTAACGCTTAGCCATGAGTTGCAGCCTCTGCTAACATGATGACTTTCCACAGTGACTTGTGTCAATTCTGTCTTTCTCAGTTTAGAAAATAAGGGTCTCAGAGGCTGGTTTTACATTCTCCTGATAGTGAAGCACTGTCAAAGCAGGTTAAAAACGAGGTCAGTCAGCACAGCTGCAGAAACTCAATATCCTTATGTTTCAGAATAGAGGCAGGTTACAGTTTAGTCCAAACACTAGGATGGAAACTTCTGCCCAGAAGAAGTGATTCACCATTTAGAGAATCACAGCATGGTTTGGGTTGGAAGGGGCCTTAAACCTCATCCAGTCCAACTCCTGACATGGGCAGGGACATCTCGACCAGACCAGGCTGCTTAAAGGCCCTGTCCAACCTGGCCTTGAACACTGCCAGGGAGGGGGCATCCACAGCTTCCCTGGGCAGCCTGTGCCAGTGCCTCACCACTCTCATTTCTTCCTAATGTCTAATCTAAATTTACCCACTTCCAGTTTAAAGCCCCTTGTCCTATCCTCCCTGTAAGGAGTCTCTGCTATGGACCATCTTCCTGTACAGGATAACCATGCTATACCAAGCTGCACTGGTGTATATAAAATACAGGCTCTGTAGACTGGAAGAATTAAAAAGTAACGTACCATCTGGAATTCCTCCGCTTGTACATAATGTTCAACCAGAAATCCCAAGACATCACCATGCTGGATGGCGGTGTCAAAATCTGGTTCGGTTAGGAGAAGTTCACACTGTCTGACCGCTTCTTTGGGATCTTCAGAGTAATTTCTAGTAAGGAGCAAAAGGAAACTGTTAACAACCCAGGAGAGAGCACTCAGCTTGTCAGGTGAAGAGCAGGGAAGATGTTTTTATGGTGGTGTGTTTCATAATCGCCTTTCTGACCGAGCTACACTTTCCTTGGTCAATAAACTTTCTTGTATTTTTGTCTTTAATGTCAACAGCACTTCTAAAAAAAAAAAAAAAACAAAACACATAATGGTTTCCCTGCTATAAAAATGTACCAGCAGCTTTTAGAAGTGAATCTGCAAATTATTGATTCAACTGTGGGTACCGTTACAACTTTTCTTCTTGTGCGGTATTTCATGTGCTCTGAATACTGCAGCTCACCTCCGAGCTTGGTTGAATCGCTTAATCAGGGTCATCTTGCTCTGCAACTGTATGAGTTTGCTTTCCTGTTCCAGAGGGCTTCTAGTCTTTGCCTTTGAAAGACACACATATGCCTCCATCAAGGCCCCTTGTGCTTTCTCATAGTTCTGATACTCATCAATTTCTGCCTGCAAGAGGAGAAATGAGGTGAATGTCTTACTCCAGAGCTAACAAACCAAACACCTTTAGCAGTCGCAGAAGGGTGATGTACCTGAGCACATGCCTCATAGAAACCTGCCAGCAGGTCAAGGGCCCGCCCTTTAGTATAGAAGCTAATGATGTTCTTCATAATCTCGGGGTCCTTACGCCAGTCCAGTGATTGTAGATAGTTGGCTGCCATGATATAAATCTCTCTCTGTCTGGAAACTCCCGCAAAGAAGATAATTTTCTCGGTATCGCCGGATTTCAACAGCGCCCTCATAGCCTGGCAATGGAAAGGGGGGCATGGGAGAAGAAAGTATAATTATGAATGCAAAACCACAAGCTCTGCTAAGACAGCTGGGCAGCCTTGTCTGAATAGTCTACTGCATGAAGGCTGTTCCAAGATTTACTTCTCAAAATGTCCTTGTTTTGAGAAACCTTAGGAAGGTAGCTCTTCAGCTTTTTTTTTTTTTCCCTTTTCTGCCGATCCAGACTGACCTTTAACTTGTTTCCCGCTTGCGTGTATTTCTTGGTGGCCATGTGGTAATTGCCTTGTCTCATGCAGCAGTCAGCAATTTGCTCCAGCAGCTCTCTGCGGGACTCCTCAGAGAGGTCCTTGGAGTCCTTGGAGACTGTCAGCTTCTCAGCCAGCTCCTCCGTGATGGTCAGGTTCTGCTTCAGGCAAAGTTGCAGAGCCTCATGGTACTAATGGAAGTGAAAAAGCAATGACAGGTTGCAAACTGTAGCAATACTTCATGTTGCTTGTGGTGGTGCCTACAGAAGTTAGCTATATGAGAATACAAATGCCAGCAGATGTGGATGCTCTCCCTAGAACGTTGTTGTGTAGCTGAGCACCCCAACATTGACTCCTGTTCAAGTACACGCCATCTCTGTTCACTAAGAATGGATTTGTTCTTCCATGAAGACTGCTAGTGTGGCACTGAAGATTCATCCATTCCATTTCATTTATTTGAATGTGACGTTCTTAGTGACATACAAGTCAGATTAATTAGGCATGGTTGATTATATTAAGGTTTTCAGCAAATATAAATAAAATAAATACAGGCTTTTGAAAGATTTTGTTAAATACTTTGCTGCTTCCCATACAGGAACAAATTACGAGTAAGATATAAATTGCTTTTAGCCCAGAAAAGCACTACTGTACCCTTGCGAAGAAAGGACGCCACAGGCGCTCATTACAGAGGAGTGGGTATAGGACTGCTCTGTACCTAGCATTTTGGTCAGGCTGAGTTGCCTTCACAACAAGGGTGAGGCAGAAGTGCATAAAAGTTTAGGTGAAAAATGTTGCACCTTAACTACACTGGTGGTATGACAAAAGGGACAGCATTGGGTTTTTTTGACCAATGATGTGATAATTTCCCTGCCTCCAAATCTGTTAGTTTAGAGAGTAGAAACTTTTCTTTTCCCAAGAGTGCAAAATCTGCAGGTTTTAAGCCAGAAATAAGAGAAAAAGGAATCCAGTTTTGGAGTTGAGCCAGTGGGCTCAGCCCCATGAGTCACTGGCATGAGAGGAAACTTTAAACTTTACAAATGTCTCTGCATATCTGTTTGTCAACAAAGAAAAATGCATGTGTATGCACATACTCACCTGTTGTGCTCCTCTTCACCTATGCACACAGGTAAGCTGGAGCTTACCTTTTTGGCTGTGAGCAACAACTCCATTGCCTTCTCATACTGAGCATGTTCAATAAAGAAATCGGAACAGCGGGCTAGCAGAGCTGGGTCTGATTTCTCATCCAGGTCTTCAGCAATCAGCTGTAGGGCCCCAAACTGCTGCGTGGCAAAGGCAAGCTCCAGTGCCTTGGAGAAGTGGCCTGCCTGAAAAATTAGGAATGAGTCTTTGAAGAGCAGAATAAGCACTGCAGAATCAGTTTACAGGATACCCTAGAGTGGATTAATAAAGCATTGCCCACCATGAAGAAATGAGTAATAAACAGTACATATAGAAAAAAAACACTACAGTTGATTTAATGGTCCTCTGCTGTAGGAACTGCTTCAGTCTAAAGTTTGGTATTTTTTACTAAAAAAGACATTTACCTTGTGGTATAACATAACAGCTCTGTCCATCTGCTCCCCCTTTTCCTCATAATAGCAGGCTGCCTCTATCATGTCTTCCGGAGAGCTCAGAAGAGCCAGGTTCATCAGTTGATCATCTAAATTGTTCTCCTGTGCAAAAGCAAAGATTTGGCTCTAGGTATGCAGCAAACAGATTTCGTATTTCTATCTTCTGGCAAGCATACAGCTTTATACTGTCACGTATGAGCCCATCAACCCCCTTCTGTGCACAACCTACACCAACCCAAATAACTGAGCTGCAATGATGATAACTTGTTTCCATGCAGTTTTCTCTTGAGATATAGAAGAAAATAATGTCCCATAGAATCAAGACTTTATTGATGCATCTTTTGCAGAAGATGCAGGCAAAAACCAAGAACATCTTCCTAGTGGCTGAATATGAGCAAGCAGTGTCTCACAAGAGAGAATGGGCACAAATAACTGAGGATCACAGAATCAGAATTTAGATTGGAAAAGACCCTTAAGATCATCAAGTCCAATCACTAACATAGCACTGCCAAGTCCACCACTAAACCATGGCCCTAAGCACCACATCTACCCGTCTTTAAAATACCTCCAGGGATGGTGACTCCACCACTTCCCTGGGCAGCCCATTGCAATGCCTTATAATCCTTTGAGTGAAGAAATTTTTCCTAATACCCAATCTAAACTTCCCCTGGTGCAACTTAAAGCCATTTCCTCTTGTCCTACTGCTTGTTACTTGGGAGAAGAGACCAACCCCCACCTTGCTACACCCTCTACTCTTTCAGGTAGTTGTAGAGGGCGATAAGGTCTCCCCTCAGCCTCCTTTTCTCCAGGCTAAACAACCCATTTCCTCAGGTGCTCCTCACAAGACTTGTGCTCCAGACCCTTGTAATTTCATAGAATGCCAGGTTGGAAGGAACCACAAGGATCATCTAGTCCAACCTTTCAAGGTAAAAGTATAGTTTAAATGAGCACCCTGTCAAGTTGACTCTTAAAACTGACCAATGTAGGGGAATTTACCACTGCCCCTGGGAGATTATTGCAACGTCTGATTGATCTCATGGTAAAAAAATTTCTTCTGGAATTCAATTGGAATCTCCAAATTTGTTCCACTTTCTTTCCATATGCTGCCTAAAGAGAGAATCCTGCTTTACTTTTGGTCATTAAGGTACCTCCTTACATACCTTACACAAGCGGATGGCATTGTTAAATGCCTGGGCCCTGGTGTAGAAATGCACAGCCTGCTTGATTTCATCCTGACTCTCATACTGGCGGGCCAGGTGATAGGATGCTGCCCAATTCCCTGTTTCATTTGCTATTTCAGCAGCCTGAAAAGGAAGTGATACAGCTTTATATGTGCCTATATTCATCCCAGGAATGAGAATTCTCTGGAAGCAGATGGGAGCAGGCTGCCTTACCTTCTGAATGTTGCCCTGAAAGCAATGGACACGGACTAAGGAAAAATAATCCTGAGCCAGCGCATAGTACTTCAGTGCAGATTCCATGTCTGACTGACTCTCCAGATACTGTGCCCACCATTTCCACAGGCTCCTAGAAAAGCAACAATATTAATTGCAGTAACAAGAATTGCCAGAGACTGGATCTTTCACTCCTGGAGAACTAGACCTTGACTAGATACGTTTTTTTTAGAATGCAGACAAGGGGGTTCAGCCTAGATATCTAATGTGGCAGATCTTGAGCAAGATGTAGCATAACCCTGAAAAGCTGTCGATCATAATGGATAAAGCAGGGGTCGAACTTGCAGCTGAGAGGATTCATGCTCTGCTGTCCCTGCTCTCACAAGTTGCATTTCAGACCTGAAAGTCCCATTTAGGAGAAGGAACCACCATAGCACTGACTTGTCTTTCATCTTGTTGACGTAGTTCTCCAGGGCTTGTAAGTCTTCACAGAGCATTCGGGGTACCTCGAACCTATGCGTGTCTGACTTCTCATAGCTGTAGAGAAAAAAGAACATATAAGATGTGAAATTATTACCTTCTTATTGGCTCACTTCCTGTGTAAAAATCCATTTAATATTGTTTGACAGTTATAGAGTGACAACACTGGTAACACCGCTTCATTTGTATTATGAAGTTTACTCCAAGACCAGTTGCAGTCTGCCAGCAACATCAAAAATAAAAAGTTCAATGGTCCTGCAAGGCACCTGGAATCAAAGAGGCCATGTGATCACAGGACAGTAAATACTTTAAAAGTGCCAGTGATGGTCCAAAGAAATATCCCAGAAAGCTGCCCAAACATAAAGCACATCCCTGTGCAACTGGCTGAAAAGGTTGCAAAAGCCCTGGGCTCCTCATCTTGACTGGTCCTTCTGCTGACCACTGCCCCTTCAGCCTCTTTTCCACTGCTGGGACATCCCTGCACTTACGCCACCATCCACGATTAAGAGTATCTCCTCACCTCTCTGCCCACTTAGATCATCTAATGGGTCCGTCTGATAACATCAGAGCTCTACTTTCACTCAGAACAGAAGTGACCTTATTATATTATTATATTGTGAGACTTCATATGGGAAAACTCATATAAAATCAAGATTTCAAACAACAAATAGATCACATTAAAAATGACCTCCCCTAACTTCTCCAGGGACTCCAGTCACAGGAGAGGACTAGGCACCAGAAACACCCAAGTCAGACTAAATTCTGCCACCACAGTTGTGCTTAGGACACTCAGGAGAAGTAAACAAGTGGTTTTGTCATGGAAAAGGAAGGAAAAGAGGGCAGTGGTCTTCCAGAGCCAAGAACAGGATTGGATATCAGTGGGGTTCAACTACTGGCCCCAAAAAGACACTTAACCTTTCTGATGCTGAGCTTTATTAGCCTGGGAGGGTGCTGGGAAGTTTACTGTAACAATGCTTTAACTCCATGAGATAGAAAGCACCAGAAACAGGAAAAGATTTTAATTAATTATTAGCAGTCACAACCAGACATCTTCCTTAGCCTGCCTCCAGTCTTCACAGAAGATGAAGGCTCCAAATCCCCTGGGTGCCACAGGCTGCTTACTGGGTGAGTGCAAGACTCTGCTCTCCGGTTGCCTCCAGGTGCTTAGCGTAGTTGTAGTATGTAGTGCGTAGGTGAACCCGATCGTAGGCTTCGGCTGTTTCAATGGCTTTCTGCCACTGGTTTGAGGCTTGATAGAACTTGTTCAGGAGGTCATAGCGTTTGCAAGCCTTGTACAGTCGCTCCGCATCCTCCTGGAATGAAAGCAGGCAAACACGTCGTTAGCTCTGACTGGCACGTCATAGGTGTCCTTCACAACAGACACTGCACTTCTGAGTAGTTTATTAGTGCAGGTCATTGTAATGCAATTAAAGTAACAATAATTCAGGCAGGGGGTTTAACCAACCAAATAGACGTAGCCTGGAATAGCATGTTACTGGGAAACAGGATGTTTATGTGAGAATAAGGAAAGCACTCAGATCCTGGAATTTACGGTACAGTATCAACTGGGGGGGTGACACGAGCAAGCCATTAACAATTAAACGCTGTCATCGGGCGCATAAACCATCTCTGAAAGGGAGGATACTCTCACGTAGGGCTACAGTTAACAGCCACGCTGCCCACCGAGAGGTGAGCTCCAGGAGCAGGGCCCAGGCACTCAGGGTTTTGGCAAGAAGGCTTTCCATGCCAGGGACCTCCCGGTGTGACCTCCGAGCAGGTCTCAGAGGCACCAGTGCTGTTTATGGGCAACTCAGAATCTAATTCCTGGGAATAAATGCTCTTCATTTAAGACAGAATTAGAACAGGAGGATTTTGCTGATGCTGACGCAAGGGCAAGCAAATTTGGAACTATTATTTTTACGCTTTGAGAGGTACTCCTGTGGAAGAAGCATTTTCCTGCTCCACCCAACTGCTCTCCAGCTGAACACTATATTTAGTAAATTGAGATTAACTGTCCAAGACAGAAAAATAGTTTCTGTCTCTTATTGTTTCAAATTCAAAATAAAGCATAGAAAGTAGAGATGGAAGATGCCTGCACTATGATTCTGTACAAGATTAAAAAAAGCAACAGAACTGCATTCGTTTTGCTACACTTCCCCTCCACCTCTCCAAATAGAACTAAATATCCAAAAGAAGGAGCATTGATGCTTTTCAGCCTCGTAGCTCTCTCTGCCAGGAAGCATTTTCAAACATTTAGTTTGAATTTTCCTTTTCTTCTTCACTTTAACTCAGAACAGTTACTCTATCTCTCTAGCTTTTATACTCTTAAAATAGTTGTAGATTGCTAAACACCTTTTAAAAGCCAAATTCTAATTATTCAGCTATCTTAAAGGTTTCCTTTTCTATGAAACCTTTCCAAAACAATTTGCACTGATTTTCTCTGAACTTCTTCCAGTTACTTTTTTTTCTGGTAATGAGATGCTTTTAAGGGGTGAAAGTCAATATTCCAGCTGTAGCTGCAAAAAATACATAGACAGAATTTATCAACTCAGAGCTCCAGGATGTGGTGTCTCCTCAAAGGCAGCTCCAAACAGATTTTTGCTGTCACAGCGCCTTGCCATTTTTTTATCTAATTCATGATTTCCTGTGAACCATGAGATATTTCATCAATTCTCCTTTCCAAGTGTTTCCCTCTTGCAGATTATATGCTTGGATCTTTCATGGTCACCAAACTGAAAATCTCCTCTGCTTTCCTTACAGATCACTGATAAAGACATTAAATAAAGGCAAACTGAGTGGAATATATGCTCTCATCATTCATCTAACTGAGCATTTTTCAATCCGTGTGACAATGCTGGTCTCAAACCCATTTTAGATCTCAGTTCTCTTGGTAATCGAGGGGAGTGGGTTCAGACTACAAAAAGACGGATGAGAAAGACAGGGTCCACTTTGAGGCACTGGAGCGTGTCCAAAGAAAGGCAACAAAGCTGGTGAGGGGTCTGGAGCACAAGTCTTGGGAGAAGCAGCTAAAGGAACTGGGGTTGTTTAGCCTGGAGAAGAGGAGGCTGAGAGGAGACCTTATTGCCCTCTACAGTTACCTGAAAGAAGGATACAGTGAGGTGTGGTTGGTCTCTTCTTGCAAGTAAGAAGCTGTAGGATAAGAGGAAATGGCCTCAAGATGCATTAGGATTGGTTTAGATTGGATATTAGATATTATATGCACCAGAGCTCTCCAGCCCTGAAAGAAACATCAATTTTGCCCAAGCTGCTTAAATGCCTTAAGCCAGCCCTCACTCTCTGGCAGAACACAGCTTTAGCCTTTCACTCTACAAACAAACATGTCCAAATGGAATTTGTGTTTCCCGTGCTGGACCCTAAATATGTTTGTTGAAACATTTTAGCTAGAATACTTTAAAGTACATTCTTTTTTAAATCCTGTCAAACCTAGAATGATTAAGCTTGGAAGAATTATGCCCCCAAAAAACAGGTTTTCTGTTTAATGATTCACACATAAACCATCCTTAAAAGATCTTCCCTTCATTTAGCAGTTTCCTTCATTCAGCAATTTTTCATACGGGAGTAAAACTCCCATATAAATTCTGTACAGCAGTTAAGAAAACAGATAAATTAATCTGCTATACCCTTATGCAGCTATGGCTCCTGCTACTCTTTATTTCCAGACATCAGATTCTGCGATGCTCATTCTCATCTACTCTTTGAAGAAGAAAAGGGCTCAGGGGACTGCTGAGCCTCTGGAGTTCAGGGCAAGCCCCTGGTCAGTGCCACGCAGGCATCATGCAGCACGGGGCTGTGCAATGCTGCAGAAGATGTCTATTTCCCTAGGGTAAAATCTCAACTTCAGGAAAATAATTGTCAGAACTATTCTGCATCACTCCCCAGCGACCTGGCAATAGGTTTTACTCCTCTCCAAGGTTTTTGCATCTCAGAATTTAAAAAATATGATCAGTTTCTCATTTTTGTCCCTAGTTAAGTGCGGTGATATTCCCGTCTGTGTATGTTCAGAAAAGCATGCCCAGCTGAATGGCCAGCACAGCCACTCGGGCTTCCTCCTCTGGTTCTTGTTCAGCCTCCCTCAGTGCTTTGGCTCCTCTTGCATGACCCATGTTTCCAAGGCAAATTTTGGCAACATCGAGCCTCTGAGTCTTCACACACATGCGAGCCATGTTCTCCCAGACAGCTTCACTGTGAGAAATGGGAAAGAAAAAGAGAGCTGTTAAAGCATCACCTTTAAGGCTTGGGTACTAAGCAGGTACGATGCAAGGAAAGAGGAGAGCGTGAAAGGGAAAACCATCAGTACATTGGACACTTGGTGGATGTGACAAGGAGACTTCAGTTGCTGCGTAAGATTGAAAAGGAACAGAAATAGGCCTCAGACATAAAGGTTAGTTCCCGAGCTGAATGTCTACAGCCTTAAGAAAATATTGTGGGTTTTGCTTTACACCAATCTCTAAACAAAAGCAGTAATGGTTGCACGTATATAAACATTTACCATGCACCGTCGCTGTGGTTCTTGCTGTAGCTGTGCCTCCCTGTCAATGTTCAGAATTCAAAAGAAAAACTATGAGAAAAGATTTTATAGACATTAACCTTACACTGGAGACATCCGGCTGGTGTCCTGCATAGTTCAAACATGGAATAGCCTTCAGGAGCCCAATAGTTGTGCTCAAAAACAGGGAATGATGCGTAGGAAACAACCAACCAAACGATCATGCTCCAATTTAAAACTTACATAAAGAAAAGAAAAAAAAGCACAAAGCAAAGCTGCACAATGCTTAGAATGAGAACTCCTCAGGGCTAAGAGCTTACACTTAGCACTGCAAAATCCTCTGCTGAGACAGAGGCAGGGACTGGCTGAGCACCGTGCTTCCATGAAGGAACATCGGCTCTCAGCAGGAGCAGTGCCCAACAGGACCATGACATGGTTGACCATTGCATGGGGCGACAAGCAAAGATCTTCCTAGATTCTATTCATATTTGAGGTTCTTCAGAATAAAATGCAGTATGTTTGACTAACAGAAACATTAAGCATTCAAAATATGGGGTTTTTATCAGTGGAAGTATGGTCCTTCAGTGCTCAGACACCACCACAGCACAAAGTAAGTATCTAAATGACAAAAAAAAAAAAAAAAGAAAAAAAGAGAGATGAATGACACTTCAGATCCTGCATCTGCATGCAAATTCCCTTCCAGCTTTCCTATTATGAAAATGTTTTTCTTTTCCCAGTCACTGTGGGAAAGCCCTGCACAAACAGGGGAAAGTGACTAACAGGGAAGCAGTGAAGCAGATGAGACACGACGTGCTGCTGAACACAAACCGAAAAGAAAGGCAGAGAAAAAATGCTTTTCCTAATTTATTTTACATTTAGATCACCTTTTATTTGCAACTACAACTAGCATAAAGTTTCCATGTAGTAACCAACATAAATATGTGACACAAACTTCATTAAGGCTAAACAGTGTAGAGAAAATAAAACAGGATCAAAAGTGATAAATCAGGGGTATATTTCAGATAGTTCAGGAGTTTTCCTTGATTAGAGAAGCAAAAATGCATGTCTGAATATTTTACTGAATTTCTTACATCTGCACGTCCATGCTGAACGTGGTTCAAATGCAGCCTCCTCTCATGCTCTGCACCAACACATCCACGTCCCACAGTCTGGTGAGCAGAAAGGAGCATTGAAAGCAAGCACAGTAATTTCTGAACTGGAAAGGCCTTACAGAAACAACAGTGCTTGATCCTTCTGAGTGCAGCCTATGCATCGCCACTCAATATAGAAATGCTGACTTACATAAGCAGAAGACGTGACTGTCCTAGTTTTTGAAAAGCTGGGAATTTATTGCTCTTTTATTCTAGCCACCGCCTATATCTGGAACTGGAAAAAGCTGGAAAAATACCTTTAAAGAACATTTAGGTCTTGGTAGATATGGTCACCTGGCTTTGATCAACAAGGACAGTGACTTCTGTCCCCAGTAATAGATGTCAAACCCTGTGTGTGTGGACATAGCTGCACTTCACTATGCACAAGGAAGAGAAATACGTTTTCCAAAATCTGTAGCATGCCAGAAGAAGTTGCCAATAGCTGTTTCACTCTGGGTGAAGGAACAAACACCTGTGCTGTGCTTTGTCAAACTGACTAACAGCAAATTTCTGAAAGGAAATCAAAAATCTTTCTTTTTCAGAGCTTTGACAGCTTGCAATTCCCTCAGTACAAGAAGACGAGAGTTCATGGACTTGAACAAAGTGGATGAGAAATCATATTTAGACTACAGGGAGTGAAAACTTTTGAAAGGAAATAGACCAAATAGCGTATTTTAAGTACAAAGTTAAAAGATAACAGTGTGCAGAGACACACAGCAGGATGTAGAAGATACTACTCATCCCCTTTTGGCTGCATTATGCTTTCCTGAATGGCAATGGCTCCTACCAACTTCAAACCTTGGTGGGAGCTGCTGCCCCAGAGATTCCTCTTTAGGAGCTCTTGCCCCATACACAGCCCTCCCATGAACCCCCTCCGGCACCTATGCCAGCCCTATGCAGTGGATCACCCAGATGCACCTCTGTGCTGAGGAGCTGAAGCTCTGCTACCCCACCTCCTCCCCCTCCACTCCAAACCATGTCCAAAACTAACCCGAAAGGCTCCCGCAAAGGGGTTTGACTTCAATGCAATAAACACAGAGGAAGAAACATCTCCAGTTGATATGCTCTGTGTTTCGTCTTATTTTGGCAAACGCTGCCTTTCCGACAGCTCCAGCCAGGCAGGTGGTGAGCACACACGAGAATTCAGCACTGTGGTCAAACCAGACCAAAGCCACCAAATTTGGAAGTGTTCCCAGAGGAGCAGTGTTTGCATGGACTCATCCAGCACAGAGACCAAAGCAAAAGACAGGCTCAGAGCAGCTCACCAGCACAAGTACCTATGAAATGTGAATACGTTGCCTCTCTCTGCCCATCCCTTCTCCTGCCTCTGCCTTCCAGAAGCGTTTGAAGGAACATTTCATCTCGCAACTCTGGCTATGCTCTGCACAGAGGAGTTCCCATCCTCCCATGGGAGCTAAGGACAGCTTTGTTAGCACCTGTATGGGTGAGAACCCACAGCCAAACCTTCTCCCCTGGTCCCTGTGGAGCTGCAGCAGAGGCTGATTCTCTCCAGTAGACATGTTCCCTCACAAGAAGGACACTGCTCTGATTATTTCAATGGATTATTTCAATTTTCTCCCTGCAGCAAAATATTAGCAAATGACAGACACCTCCAGCACCAGAGCAGGAGTCCTGCCCAGCAGTTTTCAGTGCTCCCTGGGAATGGGGGTAATTTAATACAGGTCTGGCTGAGGAACAAGAAACAGGAGGTGCAGAATAGGCTTGCTGAAATCCCAGATGCAACCATGGTTTCTCTCTCCACAGTTGTAGGCGTAGTGAAAAAGATTAATTTGTCCTGAATTGAATTTGTTCAACATCTTTATTGATGACCTGGATGAGGGGATTGAGTCTACCCTTAGTAAATTTGCAGACGACACCAAACCTGGGGGGGATGTCAATCTGCTGGAGGGTAGGAAGAGGCTGCAGAGGGACCTGGACAGGCTGTGTCAATGGGCAGAGGCCAATGGTATGAAGTTTAACAAGACCAAGTGCAGGGTTCTACACGTCAGCCACAATAACCCCATGCAGCGCTACAGACTGACGGAAGAGTGGCTGGAGAGCGGCCCAGCAGAGAGGGACCTGGGAGTACTGGTTGACAATCGACTGAACGTGAGTCACCATGCCCAGGTGGCCCAGAAGTCCAATGGCATCCTGGCCTGTATCAGGAATAGTGTGGCCAGCAGGACTAGGGATGTAATTGTCCCCTTGTACTCAGCACTGGTGAGGCCTCACCTCGAGTACTGTGTACAGCTCTGGGCCCCTCACTTCAAGGATATTGAGGTGCTGGAGCAGGTCCAGAGGAGAGCAACAAGGCTGGTGAAGGGACTAGAGGGAAAGTCTTATAATGACAGGCTAAGAGAGCTGGGGTTGTATAGCCTGAAGAAGAGGAGAGTCAGGGGGGAACCTTATAACTCTCTACAACTACCTGAAGGGAGGTTGTAGTCAGGTGGAGGTTGAGCTCTTCTCCCAGGCAACTGGTGACAAGACAAAAGGGCATGGCCTGAAGCTGTGCCAGGGGAGCTTTAAGCTGGATATCAGAAAGTAGTTTTTCACGGAGGGGGTGATCAGGCATTGGAATGGACTGCCCAAGGAGGTGGTGGAGTCACCATCTCTGGAGGTGTTTAAGGAAAGGCTGGACGTGGCGCCTCGGGGCCGGTCTAGCCAACGTGGTGGTGTTAGGTCATAGGCTGGACTTGATGAACTCAGAGGTCTTTTCCAGCCTCAAAAATTCCGTGATTCTGTGATTCCTTGCATCCCTAAAAGGCAGCAACTCTTCTTTCCAGGCTTGGCCCTGCTGTCACATATAAAATGCCAAGTAATAATTTACCCTGCCCCCAGCTCATGCTCTGGGAATTTCCTGTTCTTCCCCTCCTCCTTCTCCTTTTCTCTCCCCTGGAAAGCTGCTCACAGCTGTACTTCATCAGCCAAAGCTGGGAACTTAATGAAGACCAGGCACAGCAACGGTGTGAGCTGAGCCATGGGAATGCATGTCCCGAGCGTCCTGGGGAGCGACGTCTCCCGTGAAGGACGTGAATAAATGCTCTGCTGCTGCACCCCAGGCTCCAGGCCACAGCAACAGCACGATGGATTGAGGAAGCAAACTTCAATGCCTCTTAAGACTAGACACAATTTTAACCACATACTTGATGAAAAAGTTTTTCTTCCTTTATACCCGATCTTTTGCATCTGTTTTTCTGTGAAACTGTGTTTATAGCATCTAACAGTCTGATTTTACAAACCCTTCTGTTCCTATATATTTTTCATTGCCCATTTTGCCTGAAAGTTTAAAGAAAGAATCCAGTAAATGGAGTATTATTTAGAAGTGCTGAAGATTTATGTCTGAAGCATCTCACTATAAAACTGCTTTGCCACTATTTAAAGGGTTATATTTGGAAAATGAGCATATGTTCCATCTTTTTGCCTCTAAATATCTTGATAAGAAGAAAAAAAGAATCTCTCTTCCCAATTTGGGCCCCACTTTGTTGAACAGGACCCTAAGCATTCTGCTTTAAAAGACTACTGTGTAATGCAGGGGGCAATACTACCATAAGTTATAATATCTATAATACTAATATCAGATATAATATCTATAACACTATTATATATAATAATATATTATTACATCCCTACAACAGTATATTATCTGTAACATATAATATATTCTTACATCCCTAATGTATATATCTACCTAGAACAGGTGGGTGTCCCCTTGTGCGTCAGGCACAGCCTGGGCTGTCAAAAATGGAAATAACCCCAGCAAGTGGGAGAGTTTCTACTGCCCCAGTGGTGGGGACAAGGAAGCTTCACTTGCCTGTAAGAGGAATTCAAATCAGATTCCCAGCAGCTGAGCCCACTGGGGCTGCAGGGGATGTCCCGTTCTGGTGCAAAGCATTTACAATGGGATTTACCCCACGGCAACCTGTGTCTGGGCTGATCTGGCCAAACGCTGCCGGGCACTGGGCACCACCCTTCCCTGCCTCCCCCGCTGCCTACGTGCTGCTCGGGGGAAGGAAAGGAAAGGGATGGGACAAAGCAGGTGCTGCTTCCTAAGGAAAATTATCAACATTACTACTATTTTTCAAACAATCCCTTGCATGGATTTCAGTAACTCAAAGTTACTGTATCTTCCAATACCTGAAAAAATGTCCCACAGTAATGACATCTGGCTGAAATGTACAACAGTGGGTGATCCTGGCCAGATAATTCATTTATGATCAACTTTACATACTCATGATTTGATAGACCAGTCACAGGAGAAGATCATCACGCTGTGGACCATAAAGGCTACAGAGAGCTTGGCCACGGTCAAATGAGACAAACTAAATGATACCTGGGGGTAGCTGGCATGAAAAGCTGATCATTTTGAGGTACTATGGAAAATTTAAAACACCTCTATAAAAATGAAAACTGGTATTATCTTTAAACCACAGCAAAATAAATAGAGAGTTAAAATGTCAAATTTGGTGGCTTGCTGTCTGTTCTCTTGTAACCTGGAAACAGCTCGGGACCTGAAAAAATGAAGTTTTATCTGATGTAGCTAAATTATGTTAGATGCTTTTAAAATGTATTTATCGGATTCTGGTTATGCCTGTTCAGTGAGACTAAATGATAACAAGGAACTAAATAATATATGGAAAGTTGTAGCAATTCAATGAGATTCTTGATAGCATTAATCATATTCAGTGACTGGTTCTCTGAGGAGTATGTCAGGCATTTTTCCATGTATGATCAAAACCCTGAAAGCTGACCAGATTATTTCTAAAAACTCTTCCCTGACAGAAACAGAACATTTGATAAAGCAACTAAAGTTCTACAGAATGGTGTCTAGAATATCATATTGAATACATAGCTTTGCCTAATCCAAATTTTATCCTATAAAATCAACATCATGGACTGGATGATCTTTCGAGATCCCTTCCAACTCCTAATATTCTGTGATCAAGCTGTTGTTCAGTGTGAACTGTATCAAACAAAACTCTTGTATCCTAAGGAATACACAAAGTACTGCAGTTGAATAGATTTCTGCACATTTATCAGTAGAGAAGTGTTCATTAAGGTGATTTTTTTTTTAAGGATCAGAAGGATTCCTGGACCATTTTGTGCTGGAAGCACAAGATCTCTAAGTGAAGATGGAGAACATCACTGACTGTGAGCGTGCCAACAAGAACCATTTGGTTAAAACAGTAACAAAAAATAATTGAGCCATCTCAGATTGAGAAGGCTGGAAAAATTTACTGGATCTTTGCAAAACTCATTTAATTTTGACTTGCTGAAATCTACTCATTTGGGGAATTCCCTGATATTTAGATACTGTTATTACTTGAACAGAATGATAAAAAGCCATTTGTCTATTAAAAGTAATAGAAAAAACATTGTGCTCTGCATAAACAGCTGTAGACAGAATTTATTAGGTATTAAATGGATAAATGCAGTAAGGAAGGAAGAAGTTATCTGATATAATCTAAATTATTGAGATTCTGAAAGTAAAATTACATTTACATAACTAATTTCTCACCGAGAAAGACCCAAAATACATTATAAGCTGCTATGCAAATTGTATGGAGTAATTTAACCTGCCAGGAGCAAAACTACTCTCTAGCATGGAACAATCGAGTAGCAAACAGCTCCTCCCAGACAAAAATATCTTTTGAATGGGAAAATAAAGTCCTCACATGCTTGCTGAATTACTGCAGCCAATAGCAATTACTGCTGCCTTGCACTGCTCCTCAGACACTCTCCATACTGGTGTCTTATCTGGGTGGGCTGAGGACTGCAGTGCTGCTGTCATTTCTGCCCTGTAAGTCATGACCAGTCTTCCCAGAAAAACTTCCATCACCACAAAAACAAGAAGTCCCAAATAATCTGTGATGTGGTAGTCCCCAACAAGAGAGACAGTACAGATGTAAATGATGCAGCCTTTCGGAGATGACCACCTCACCACAGCCAGAGGGATGAAGCATCTGACCCAAGCGCAACTTTGTCACCAGTCCCAGCGCCACCTCCTGTGTTTACGTGCTGGTGATCTGACCCACTTGACACATCCGCATCTGTTTCCAGCTGTGACACACTACGCAGCCACCCACCCATCTGCAGCCACAATGAGAAGCAATCTGGGAGGAAAAGAGATGGGGTTTTTTCCCTTTGGGAAAGCTGCCTTAAATGCAAACTCATTGACTTCCACAGATCTGCATACATAACATGAAGAATTTCTCAAGTGTCATGTATCTCAAACCACAAACTAATGCCATCGTGTTTAGATCATCTGGTCCCTTTGATACTCAAAGACAAGTATCACTTAAAAGAATATTATTTATTTTTAATGTTGATGGAATTTAAAACAAGAGCTTGAATATTCTCACACCAAATAACTGGTTTGGAAAGAGGAACAGATGTGGCAAAGTTTTAAATGACTAGACTGATTTGTTGAGCTTTTGTAAAATACAACTGCTGTATTTTTTTTACAGGTAATATGCAAAGTTTGTGCCCTTCTGAGAATACATTCTCAGACTTAAACAGATCACAAAAATTAAAGACAGGAGCAGGCAGAAGCAGAATTGTGATTAGGTAGAAGAGATTTTTCCCTAAAGGTAAATCTCTCCTAGCATTATCTGTATATGAACATCATCCGCTGCTGAATCACAGGCTTAAAATAATAACAATCCATGGGTTATAAAAGATGACAATATAGTCACTGTTGTTAGGAAATTTATTTGAAGAATGACAGACACCAGTGTGTTATTTATATTGAAACTTCTAAACCCAGAGATGTATAGAAACATGATCAACCACAGGAAAAAAAGAAACTAAAGATGCTGTACTGCTGTCAGAGTATGAAGATGCTCAAAGTGCCTAAAGCTTAATCAATTTAAGGATTAAAAATTAACAAAGCACACAGAGGAGACATGAATTCAGAGCCACATTTGTACACTGAATTCCAATAGCTGAAACCTAATTATGAACTCCATTGAAATATTTTCCACTTCTCTCAGCACTAAGTCTTAGAAAATAAAACGCTGACTTTTAAAAAATTTCCAACGAGTCTGTCTACGTGTATTGGGTCCGGACAGATCTGTTGACTAAGGGCAAAGTAACTTAGCTGGTAAGACAGAACTACTATAGAATTAAATCCATTGCAAATATAATTTTATTAATTGCCCCGATGTGAACTCTTGCCAACACCTCAGGTGGGGTTGGGACGGTGATGCAGGAACTCTGCCACTTGTCACTACTCCCTCTCCAGGCTGTTGATGAGAACGTCACCTCTTCATTTCACAATATACTATTTAATACTACACCTCGTACAGCATTTTTTCAGCCTGAAGAATTTTGACAGGCTCAGATCAAGGAGGGGCATCGCCACACGCAGTAATGCCCATGGGGGCTGGAGAAGGCGGCAGCGTGGGGAGCCCCGTCCTCGTCCCCAGCCCTGCGGCAGGTCCTGCCGCGGCAGCTGATGGAAACGTGGAACAGCAAGCAGCGACTTGGAGAACCGGACTCTGCAAGATCCCTCTGGAAACATCCATCTTCAGGGACAGTTTGAAATGTCCTCAACAACTCTTTTAATCTGTTCTTTAGTGGTGCTTCCCTTGCAGGTGCCGCAGCACCGGTGCTGTGGTCCTGGCTTGCTGTGTGGCGCTCTGTTCTGCACTGGGCTGTGAACAGGCGTTACATTAAGCAACTTGCAGCGGCTTTTCCACCCTCTGGGCACTGGAGGGGGGTGGCCAGCCTGCTCAGAGAGAGCCAGGACACAGGGCTTAAGGCTGTGCCGTCGCAATGCAGCGATTTGCAACTTCATTCACATCACACTTGCAAGTGCCTTTTCAGACACCCTGAAATTCGTTTTTCCACCAGGTTGAGAATCTCGAGCTTTTATATTTTCTATTTATCTGTCATGCATCCTTCCAGGCTGCAGAGAGGAAGGGGGACATCAGTGGAACCCCCACACTCCACTTTCATCAGGCTGTTCAACAGCTAACCCCAATATTGTTTTGCTTTCAGTAAAAAGCGTTTCAAATATCCCTCTCCTCAATCCGTTTCTACAGAGCTGATGCTCCGAGGGCTGAGGCTGGGGATTCTTTTCTTTCCTTTTCAAGAGGACCTCTCATTGCTCCCCGGGCTCCCCTGCGATGCGCCCTCCGTCCTCCCAGCCCTGCTTTGTGCTGCTGGGTGGGGAGGAGGCGTGAGCGGGGAGGGGGGGTCTCCGAGGGGAGGAGGTACAACTTTATAAGTCTCCATAGTCTTTTCCTTTCAGGAAACACATCCTGTTAATGTTTGACTGCTGTGGCAGTGGCTCTGTTTGTTGCAGTCGACTACGCCCTGAGGCTCACCAAAACCAGCCACAAAAACAGCCATTTCCTCTTCGTGGAGAGGTGGGGGGGCCTTTTCCTCACAGCAGTGGCTGTTCCCAGTCCCTGCACTCGCACCGCGGATCTTCAGAGCAGGACACGGCCGAGCAAACTCCTCAAAATACTCCAAAACTTGCAGAGCTCCTTTGGGATGACAGCATTCAGCCTCCGGTTCGGCTTGGCTTTGAGAGAATGACATTTGTCACGGTTTGCGGGATATTCTGAAGTCTGCACCAGAAAAAAAAGGCTTTTGGAGCGGTGCTGGTTGACTTGGAGGACCCGGTGCTTAGCACGCTGCTGGCGAGCATCCCTGCCTTGGCCCCAGCAGCAGCTCAGGCTCCCCTGCCTCGAGACTGGATTCTTTCTGGGTTCGCCTCTTCTCACAAGGAATGGACCTCCCTGTCATTCAGTTCATCACAGGACTGGCGCTACTTATCAAAGTGCAAGAAGGTGGATAAGCCAAAGCTAGAAAGGACCTAAAAGAGCTTCTTTTTGTTCTTATTTTATGGAATTCTCCTACCTACCTCACCGAAATCTCATTTCATTGATCAGAAACACCTCTGGAGTTGACTTTGAGAATGAACGGTGATGTCCTCTAGCCCTTCGTAACATCCTAGTGAAGCTGCCTCTGTTTCAAGTCCAAGTTAAATGTGCTGCAGCTGATTTGAGACCTTGCATCTTCTGCAAATAAGAGACTAGCAGCAAGCTGACAGTCAGATATGACTGTCCAGAAACTGGTAGCCACAGCTGTGTTGGTAGCCCTGGTCTCACTCATTCTTAACAACGCAGCTGCCTTTACTCCCAACTGGGTGTACCAGACGCTGGAGGACGGGCGCAAGCGCAGCGTGGGACTCTGGAAGATGTGCTGGCTGGCAGAAAAGAGCAGAGGAGGTGCAAGCACAAGTGCCAGGCATGGGCAAGGGGAGGAGCGAGAGTGTGAAGCTCTGGGCTGGGGTTCAGAGTCAGCGGGGTTCCAGGAGTCGCGCAGTACTGTCAAACGTAAGTTCAGTCTTTTGTCTCCTCTGCTTGCACTAATTCATGATTGATGCGGTGTACCCGGTCCCTGGGAGATTTGTAGCCTAGCAGAGCATCCTGAAATCATCGTTAAACCATCTGATTCTAAACATCTCTTAACATCCATCCTCAAATAAATTAATTTGGGAAAATAAGAATAATTATGTCCACCAGTGATAAACTAAATTCCTCCTCCTTCCACCCCAAAAGCTGTAATCAACATTGTGCTGTCAAGTTTATACAGCGTATGGAACAATGTGCTTTGAAAAAATAATCTGTGAAGTGCAAGCTTAAAGCTTTGAGACATCTGCTGTTCACTGGTTCCTGCTATAGTCATATCCCTTCGTGCTCAATGCATTAACTCCCAACCACAGTTGCTCTGAATACCATAAAATTAAAAAAAAAACAAAAAACCACAACAAAACAACCAAAGTGTTCAGATGCCATCCTAAGTTATTTCTCCCTTCTATTTACTTTTGTTGGAAATGCCAGGAGCAGAAAAGACAGAAATACTTTTGGTAAAAACGTGTAAAATGGAGATAGGCCTTAAAGTGAATGGTGAAAAAATGCAGTTAGTATACTCCTTGGCAAATACGAAAATCATGAAGCATGGTGTATTTCTCCTTTTGTAAAGACACACTTGTGGGATTTGAGGAATGCACACAGCTTAAACTGAGCTACTTAAAATTCTTGGATAAGATGAAACCTGTAAGCCAATGTTGAGAATTAAAAAGCTCAGTAATAAAATTACCACATTCATAATGTTAACAGTGTGGCACTGCTGTCATTAAGAAACCTGAGCAGAGCTGTGCTCGGCATACCTGCGCTCATCCTGGACCCGGTGCCTGTGACCATACCAACTGTGGTGCCCGGAGGTTTGCTCCTCCGAAAGCCTTTGCTTGCAGCCTCTGGCTCCTCACCGGCATGAAGCAAGTGGGTGAGAGCAGCGCCTCGGGGTCGTCATTCACCCAAATCAAGGCTTTAACTGCATCTTTGAAGGAATCTGAATTTAACAGAACCAATGTCTATAAAGTCCCTGCTCTGACAGACATTTTGATTTTCCAGAGATTTGAACAGTGCTCCTAAAGAACTCTGGTGCCTCTGAAGGACGTAGTGTTAGTCATTTGAGTTCAGATAGATTTATTTTTTCATAGTTTGGAGGAAAAAAAAAAAAGGCAAAAATACTCTGGTCCTCCTCAGAGTCTCCCATATCCCTCTGGAGAAAAAAAATATGAGAGGAATTTCTTTTAGAAAAATGCTTTCATGTGGGCCCATTTCATATGATGTTTTCCAACAAAATAGTGCAGTAACATTTTTTGCACATTTGGCTAATATTAAACCTGCATAAATCTCAAACAGAAAACTTCTGTTATAAAGCCTGAAATCTAACTTTCAATTCTTTTTCAATTGAAAGACCTTCTGTGATGACTAACAATTATACAAAGGATTAGACCATTGAAAAAGTTCCTTGATGTGTACCTACAACTTCCTCACAGCCCCAGTTAATATTTATGAGCCATGTTCTTACTTGAAAAACATGCACACCACTGATGAATTTTAAAAGTACATATTCTATAGTCAGCAGCTAGAATGAGCTCCTGCACATTGAATTTGGCTCCTGCAGCAGTTTAAACGCACAAACTTGTATTTCTTGCTGTGCACAGGTCAGAAGATGGGTGGTGCTATAAAGACTGGCACCGATGTATCAGTTTCATAGCAGAATTCTATGGGCAGCAATTTCTTACATCAAATAGAAGCAAAATGCGAAAGAAAATTTTAACATTTCAAAGTAATAACTATAGCATGATCAAGTCCCCAGAAGATTTCTCTACCAAACACTCTTAAAAATTCTAATTCAAAGGAGGACTTTGAAGCCCAGTGACAATATTTGTATAGGAATTAAGCATCCATTCACTATTTAACCTGGGAGCAAGCTAAGCAAAAGACCAATTCTGAAACTTTATACAGCATTTAAAAGAAAATCTCACCTCTGCAGCTGTGCCACGACGAACTAAGGAAGAAACAAATCTGCTGCACGTATTTTTAAGACAAATTTGTTTCTATGGATTGTGCACAGTGAATATGAGCCTAATTCTGCATCCATGTTACGATTTTAAAGAATCTAATAAGAAATCACATGTTATTTTAGTAGTATACATGGCAATCCTTATCTGTCAGGTGTAGAAAAATCCCAAATATGTATGTGTGTGTATGTATATACATACATATAAAAAAATAACTATTTGAACAAAGCAATTCCTTCCGCAGTGATAAGAGTTAACGTAGTATTTTGGACGCCATTTGTGGACAATAAATAGAAAATATATTCTTCCCATAGCAATGCAAAAAAGGCAACAATCTTGCTTATATAAAAAGATTATATATACACACATACATATTTGGGGCACAAGTTATCTATCTTATAGTTCAACAGAAAAACAGTAAAACCTTTGAAAATTTGCTTTTCCATGTACTGATGACTTCTGTATGTAAATAACAGCCAATTCTATGCACTACTATAAGCAGGCTCACTCACTGGCAGAGACAAGAACATTCTTAAAACCTATTTTTCACTGACTTTCACTGCCTGCTCCTTATCCCATTCATATCACTGGCAAAGCTCCTTTTCAGGGGACACAATGAAGCTGGGGTGGTCGGTTTTTTTCCTCTCATCATGTACACAGCTCAAACAAAATGATTTGCAAGAAAAACTATGGAAGTAGCTCATTGTGTCAGCACTTACGCGTGCTTGAACTAAAAATAAAGTACAGCAAATTGAAACAAAGAATAATTGAAGTTTTGCATATTTTGGGTAAAAGTCGTGCAGGGAATGAACGGAAAATGTCAGTGTGACGGAGCATGTCTGCCAAGAGCCTCTCTGGAAACGTCAAGTCAAATGACATACCAATAGCCCTCTGATCCAATTCCACAGGACATCTGTGTGAATTACTTCATCAGAACACAAACCAGTGGAGAAAGGAAAACTGGGGTGTTTTGTATTCAAACTCTATGATATAAACACTGCATCAAGAATGTTACAGTGTCAGTAAAGGACTGCTGGTATAAATACCAAGTGACATAAAAGACAAGGGGAGATTACAGATGCTGCAGCAGAGAGACACCGTGAGCAAAAACATAGAAATAGGGGAAAAAAGAAATCCAGGGACAGGAGTAAATGATATTAAAAATACTGTACAGAAACCAAGTGTCTCAGTATGAACTATTCCAACAAGGCACAACTCAAGAAACATGGATGACTTTGGTCCTAGGGGAAAGCACCTCAACTCTGTTCTTCCAGCTCAGGCCTCACTGCTCCTGGAAGGAGCAGATCTCAGGCCCTTCCATCTGTCTTTATCCATGTTTTTCTGTCTCCTCCTCTGTGTGGTCCTGAACCCTTCTTTAAGCCTTCTGTGATGCTAAAAAGCTTCTGTGAGACAGTTCAAATGACTAACAGCAAGAAAATACCCAGGTTTGGAGTGGAAGGGCGGTGATGGGATGGGTTTTCTGCATGGTTATTTTTCTGTCAGATTAAGTGGTGGTATCAGGAGTCCAGTCTTGTAGCAGAAGCTGGGTGATGCAAGTGTGATGACAGATGAGATAGCTCCTTTTTAGTGGGAATGAACTATCAGATCTGAAATCTTTGTTTATGCTGTGAACCAAAGCCCAGTTATGAAGACTCCAATCAAAGTTTTTCTAACATGGACAGACCATTAGCAGTTTGTCTTTAAAGAGCTCACCACAAACTCAGATGGCACATCCCCTCTTCAGAACCCTGTAAGGAAACCTAGCCAGGTCACCTAACTCTCCTGTCATCTGAGCGAGGGTGCCAAAGGTTATGGAGATGCAGTTTCAGAGCTATTGCAAAATTTTGGAAGATTATGCTCATCTGCATCTCTTAACCCTTCAGAAAAAGACCACATGTAGTAGAAGCATACACTTAGTAAGATCTTGGGTAGGACAGCGTGTTTTGAGTACTCAGTACTCAGCTTTGTGCCCACTTAATGCATGAGCAGACACATCTTACCGAGCAATGCAGCACCATGCAAGGCCACACGAGCTCCATGGAGTAGCGAGAACATGTACTTACACCACCAGTGATGCTCTCTCAGAGCAAACCAGACCTACTTAAAGCCACCGTTACCTGCGCCCTGGCCCAGAATAGGCCAGTAACATGACGTTGCACTGCCTGAACACACCAGATTACTCAGAATCAGTTTAGATATTTTTAACCATGCTGCGTGGTACAAATATGCCCTTAAGCCCTACTGTGCTACAAGGCTATCTCTGGGTGGACAGATGGAGCTGATTTATTCATTAGCCGAGGTCACAGTCTGTCCCTTTTTGTCTAAAGAATGTTATGAACAATGTGGAGACACAAGGATAGGGAGGGGTTTAAAAAGATATAAAAACCTTGCTGGGTTCTTTGGGGCTCCAGAAGACACAACAAAAATCCCAACAGCGGAAGCACGAATCAACTACGGATGCCCAGAGCAAGATCGCTCTCATTAACTGTGGTTCTTACAAGGAAGTAAAACCAGTGCAGGGACAGGGACAGTATCATGAGCTACGTGACTGCCATAGGGACCAAATATAAACACCTGTCCACTTAAGTGTATGATTTACACAAACACACATACACTGTGAAATGTAGTGGCTGAGGCGTAGTGCTGCTCAGCGTGGGAATAAGGAGATGACATTTGCTTGTGGAGGCAACAGCTCACCGAATGTCCACTCCATTTACACAATTTTCCAATGTCCACAAATTTCTCTGAAATTTGGCTGGATGGAGCATGCTGTAGACACACGATACTTATTCAACATATACAGATCAGGAAAGGAGGCACACTGCATTTGGAGAAGACAGGAACTACCAGCAGATTAAAAAAAGCCCAAAACCTTACTATACACATGGATGCTTGGTAAACATTAAGACTGAAAATGGCTATGGAGCTTTTCAAAACTTCAGATTAAATGCATTTATTACAGCCACCAACACAGAATGCCCTACTGATGTTTGTGAACAGGTAAACCATAACACGTAGACACCCAGCATCTCAACAGGAGCTATGTAACAGCCTTGTCTGTTAAAATTGTATAGAAGTGGTCTCAATGTTGAGTTTGAAAGGTCCCCGTCATTTAACCATAAGCACTTGTTTATGTTGAAAAAAGTTGATACAGCTCTATCTTCACTCCAAAAGTAACTACTGAAGCTGTTTAAAAACCAATCAACCAACCAACCCCCAACCAACTACACTCCTCTCCCCAAATAAGATCTTTCAAGTTAAATATTCAAATACGAAGTTTCACACTCAGATAAGCTCAATCATAAAGTTCCAAAATTCCTAAAGGGATGGAAGATTTCACCAGTTTGTCACAACAGAACATTGTTCTAATTGTGCTGAAATAGATTGGTTTCTCATCCTTCCTTTTTTTTTTTTAAATACTATTTTAAAGTGGAAAAAGCATAAATTGCATACTTCACAAAGCTATCCGGGAGATAAAACCAAGTGCCTGTTCTCATTTTTAAGATATCCATTCAGCAACAGAACATACTGAGGACTCCTTGTAGCTGAATGCTATATGGTTGCTTACAGAGATTTAAGGAGAAAGGCAGAGACTTTCCTTTTAAGGACAAAGTCCTGTCCTTACAATAAGATATGTAAACAACATCCTCATGCAGAAAGGGTACAGACTGATGAAGAAAAAACTAGATTTAGATCTGCTTCACTTTTAAGAAATTAGTGTACGTTCAGACCATCAAAATATATCCGTATCAAAGAGGCAGTACTTGAATTAAATCTTCCCATGGTTTCAGTCATGCAAAGGTGACTGAGGTACCGCCAGCATTTGTATTAGTTTGTTTCACAAATACATTTAAAGTGTCTCAATATATTTCCTAATCTATACTCCAAAAAAGCTCAAGACATTAACAGAATAAATACCTCAAATTTCATTCATCAGAACAAATGAAATATCCGAAGACTTCATAAAGAGAGCACAAGTTTGGGAGGTGTAGCACAATGCTGACTGCAATAAATAATTAAAGTGATTCTATTTATTGTCCTTGTTATCTCTTAACTATTTTAACAGTAAGTACTGAACCTCCTGTCCCTATGTTGTAAAATGAAGTATAGCTGTAGTTTGCATTTTGACAGTGCTCTTGACACTCAAGGCACAGCTCCAGATGATTTCCATGTCAGCTGCAGAGACCATTTCTGTCCAAAACAAGAACGCACAAGTAGTTGCCAAAAGTTCGGCTAAACTAGATTATCTTAAAATTATAAAGAAGGATATCTTCTAAAATTATTTATTAATACATAATTCAGTTCTTCAGGTTGGAACTCACCTCCTTTAACAACACAACCATAAGTGATAGTTAGCAGGAAAGAAGTCAAATAGAGAGCCAGTCTGAACAGCACCACTTCAGCTTTTTTGCAAAGCACTATTTCATGCATTGAATGAATCAGAGCTCCCAGGAAAACCAATATAAGCCCATTTAGGTAAAAGTGTACTATTCTGACTTTTCCCAGTGTTGGAATGCTTGGCTTTGAATTTCTGAAGTCCTTATAATGTGGATTTTAAAACTTACTCCAAAAGGCTGAAAAAGTGAAACTCTGCTATACAAAACCATGCACTAAGCTCAGCCTGAATCCTGGGCAGGCTTCAAACCTTTAGGTTAATGCATAGGCGTAACTGTTACTTATTTTCCAAATGGCTTAGTAACTGGGGCAGGACTGAGAAGCCGCCCAGCGAGGGCTCCGAGCTTGGACAGAACAAACTCCCTGTTCTGCTCTGGGGTGTCCGGTACCACCTGGCTGTATTGCAGTGCATCCACTGCTCTGTGACAAGAGCCATGATGTCATGCACAAGGCCTAGCACTGCTGGGCTTTCAGAGGATTTAGTTGTCAGCTATGGTTCTGTTAAGGCAGTGCATACTAAGACTTACCAACCTACATATGGAGGGAATATTAATAGAACAGCAGGAGATGTATCCCATATCTCAGGATAACACCTCACCAAAATGTCACGTTCCAGAGGAAAAGGGTGTACTCAGTTAGAATCTCTTGATTATATTAGAGAAAATCTAATTACTGACCTAATTAGATTAAATTTTAACAGCAGAACATGATCTCAGGCTGCAGACACCCAGCCCAAGAAGATGAAGTCTAGCAAAGCTACAAGCAACCAAAAATGGGTTATTACAAAAATACATGAAGCAACTTAAGCATTAGAAACATTACTAGTTCTACCCATAATTATTTAGAAACTTGTATTTCAGAAATGCAACCGTTTATCGTCCTTCCCAGAATGGAGTCACGTGTGAACATTAAGCATTTATGAAGACAGGTACATCTCAGGATAGTTCACTGAATAAGTAATCAGTAAATAAACCCAAGAACCGTAAAAAGGAGAGTGCATCAATAGAGTATTTTGGTTTTAAATTCCTTTCATCACAAACATAGCAACCATTGAATTCCTCCTATAAAGTCTGCCTTTCTATACTGATACTGAAAAAGGTTGACAACTAAGTCATGTTTAAAAGGCAAGTCAATGATGAAAATATATTACACTCAGAACTCTAGCTGGTTGGAATAATTTTAAAAATCAGTACCTAAAAGGGTAACTTTTGGTTAAAAGTTAAACACAACTAAAGTAGCTGTTTAACACCAAAACAATCAATAGAAACAAGGGAGTAAAATTCCCCAGGAGATGTGAAGCACGGATAAATTAATAGATGTAATCAACTCAGCAGCAGCAGGGTAGTACTGTCCTTCAGCTAAGCATAACAAATTACTGCCTATCTAATTACAATGTTTAAATAGCATCTTTTAGATGTAACACACTTTGTGTCCCACAGCGGCGTTACGGTCAGCTCCTTGCAGCTTAGGTGACAGGCAGGAAACAGTGCAGCTATGGTGGGATGCTCAGAGGCAGCACTGTTCTGGTGCAGTGAGTAAATGTGTGGTCACTGGATTCTTCCCAGGGCTGGTAACTTCGTAAGTTACAGAGGCTGGACTTTAGTTTGCACTAAATTTTTTGTTCATCAAAAGTGGTATTTCTCAGAGGAAGTTTTAGACAAATATTAAAATATCTTGGGCCATGTAGTTTCCTTCATATATACTCTGTGATTTAATCAGTCAAAAGCTTGAATTCCCAGCTATGATTGGGTTTTCCCTCTAAGCAGTCAGAAAAAGGGAAGAAAACCTCACATTTTAAGCAGTTAGCATAATCTGATTTTTCAGTGAGCTCATCCTTCCTCATTATACCAAAACACTGCAAATTACTCTCCGGTATGACTAACGTAGTTCTGCAAAGCACAAATCATCCTGGGGCTATCATGGAACATAACAAAACAAAATTGCTGCTTTCAAATAACAAAATCAAATCAACATTTCTAATCCAGATGGATACATCTGGCCTAGGAAATGAGCAAGACAACAAGGAATTTGAATTGGTCTCATCCCTGGAGTTTGAGTTTTGACCCTTGACTGATCACTGTGTTTTAAACAAAGCAGAATTCATTAGCCAGTACCCCCCAGCTGGACAAGAGGCCCATCTGGACACCCTGGCCATGAATTAACTACTTCTCAGAGTAAACTGGGATTAAGATGAGCTTCCAGAAGAAAAAGTCAGAGACTAGCATTTTGTATTGAACAACGGCCGCTTAGAGCAGTTTTGGAGCCATTCAGTGTCTACCCCTTTCCAGTTCTAGACAGCCAGCTTGCATCTTGAGATAGGCGAAGAATTTAAGATTTAATTTAAAATAGCAACAGGCAAAGTAAAAGAGCACAAAGGTAGACACTGAATTTCCCAGCTCTTACAAAAACTATATTGCAGCCAATTTTACAGGAGATAAGAAATATTTATTCCTGGATTGAGAAAGAATCTTCCTCAGAGGATGAAGAATCATTAAATTCTAGAACAAAACGAAAAGATGACAGACCATACATTAAACCTGTTAGAATAAAACAGCAGTATCCTAATATGAAATATGGAAGGGTACTCAATTTGTGTAATACCTTTTTCCATAAAATAACTGTCTTCACATTTAATGAAGTCACAGTAGCTGCTTCCTCCTTATTCTACCTATCGTCATCCTGTTGTGGTTCCAACCAGGACCACATGCATTCTTCTCTCTGGTTAAAAGCAGCAGCTATACAAAATATCAGTTGCATTTCTACATGTCTCTGAACAGGGCAGGGTACTTGGTGAATAAGCATCCCTAAGTCTGAAGTTCTTACAAACAAAGATCATCAGTGTTACACATTCAGTGCTACTGCACTCTCCAATTGCAAGAGACAACAGCAATCAGAACCATTATTTAAAGACTGAATTATTACAAATTCTGTTGGAATTCAATTGAGTCACAGTCATAAACTTTGCATTTTTAGTATGCTAGATATATCTATGGCAAAGTTGAAAGAATTTATAATACAGTTAAGTGTTAAAAAGAAGTAATGAATAACAGTGAAAGCAAAAATCTGGTGTTTGTTTCTGTCAAGCAGCAGTACATATTTCTGGGATAAGCTTCAGACATTTAGAGGGTATATAACAGGCTTTTTTTTAAAAAAAAAAAAAAGCTCATGCTTACTATATACAGATAATGGAACAGAATTTATTATGGCTGTAAACCAACTATTTTTTTAATTTGACACTACAGATAGGTCTGTCGACAAATTAAAGTACTTTACAATAATAGCTGCAAGCCTGCCTTTTACTTACTACATTTCTCCTTTGAAAGTCATTACTATCTCTTCAGCAAGCATTTGTCCTCAAAGTATTACAGAAGTCCATTGAAGTGGAAAAACAGAAGAACACTTCAAATGCTCCAAGTTTTACTGACATTTACAAAGCTTGGATGTCTGAATATGATTCTGTTATCAGTCACATGCTTCATGACCTGTAAGTGTTCAACGTGACAAGAGAGCTAAATGCTCCCAATGCCAGAAAGGACAACTTTGAAAGTTAAACACAAAATCTTGGAGCAAACTATTTTTTGAGTGAAATAATTTTCACTCAAACACTGGAAGCTAAAGGTAACCTATGAAGGGTAAAGAAAGAAAAAACTCATTTTTATGACTCACAAAAGACCAGACTCAGTGATTACCACAATGAAGTACTCTTGCTTGTTTATATCAAGTTTTATTTTCTGCACTTCTTAACAGTCTCCTTGGAAGTAATCAAATTCTGGTGGCCAGTGCACCCACTGAACTTATAAATAGTTAAGTCACTTTTGAATATCTGGTGAATATTCATGTCCAGAGTATTTCTTTTTCTAATATATGCAAACTTAAACACTGAGCTGCTTCTATTTCAGAATAGCAACAACATATTAGCAAGAGAACTTGAAATGGCACAATGATATTTACAAATCCCACCTTTTGCTGGAGAGGAAGGAAAAGGATGAAAACAGGACATCCATCAGGTTCACAGGAAAAGTAGGAAAAAAGCCTGACAAAGTACCCAACTCTGCAATGAATCTATCCAGTAGCCAGCTGGGAGACACATTTTAATCAGGTTTCCAGCCAAGACCCCATCTATGTCTGTAACCATTTCTGCATTTGTTCTTTGTATTTAATATAGAATCACAGAATATCTCGAGTTGGAAGGGACCCATAAGGATCACTGAGTCCAAATGCCTGCTCCTTGCAGGTCTACCTAAAGCTAAACCATATGACCAAGAGTGTCCTTCAGACACTCCTTGAACTCTGACAGGCTTGATGCCATTAACCACTTTCCTGGGGAGCCTGTCCCAGGGACCAACCACCCTCTCAGTGAAGAACCCTTTCCTAATGTCCAGTCTGCACTTCCCCTCACGCAGCTTCATTCCATTTCCTCCTGTCCTATCTCTGGTCACCAGAGAGAGGGGATCAGCACCTCCCCCTCCAGTGTCCCCCTTGAGGAAAGTATAGACTGTGATGAGGTCACCCCTTAGCCTTCTCATCTCCAAGCTGAACAAACCAAGTGACCTCAGCCCCTGCTCCTAAGTCGTGCCCTCGAGGCCTTCCACTGTCTTTGTGGCCCTCCTCTGGATACACTCTAATAGTCTGATGCCTTCCTTGTATTTTGGCACCCAAAACTGCACGCAGCATTCAAGGTGGGGTTGCAGCAGAGCAGTGTTAAGTGGGACAATAACCTCCCTTGACTGGCTAGCAATGGCATGCTTGATGCACCTCAGGACAGAGTTGGCCCTTCTGGCTGCCAGGGTATGCTATTAACTGTCATTCAACTTGTCATCAATCCCAATCCCCAGATCTCTTTCTGCAGGGCTGTCCTGCAGCCTCTCATCCCCCAATTTGTATGTATAACCAGGATTATCCCATAGTAGGCTGAGAATCCAGCACTTGCTCTTTCTGAATTTCATACAGTTGGTGATTGCCCAGCTCTCTAACCTACCCAGATCTCTCTGTAAGGCCTCTCTGCCCTTGAGGGAGGCCACAGCTCCTCATAGCTTAGTATTATCAGCAAACTTACTTTATGTACATTCAATTCCTGCATCCAGATAATTTTATAAAAACATTTAAGAGCACTGGCCCTGAAACTGAGCCCTGGGGAAACCCCACTGATGACTGGCCACCAGCCTGATGTAACCTCATTTACTGTAACTCGTTGAGTTCAACCCATCAGCCAATTGCTCACCCAACGTATCATGGACTTGTCTAGCTCTGTGCTGGACAGTTAATCCAGAAGGATACTGTGAGAGACAGTATCAAAAGCTTTGCTAAAACCCAAACCCACCACATCTACTGGCTTCCCTTTGTCAACTAGATGGCTGACCTTGTCATAAAAGGAACGTAAGTTGGTTAACCACGACTTTCCCCTTGTTAATCTGTGCTGGCTATGACCAGTGACTGCATGGTCTCTCAAGTGTTTTTCAGTAACTCCCAGAATAACCGTCTCCATAATTTTACCAGGCACTGAAGTGAGACTGACAGGCCTGTAATTACCAGCATCTTCCTTCTTACTCTTCTTGAAAATTGGGACAACATTTGCCTGCTTCCAGTCAACTGGGACCTCTCTAGACTCTCAAGACCATTAAAAATAATGGAGAGAGGTCCTATGATAACATCACCCAGCTCTTTCACTACCCTGGGATGAATCCTATCGGACCCCATAGATTTACGCACAACCAGCTGGAGCAGCAAGTCTTGAACAAGTTCAGGGTTGTCTGGGAGTTTATAATCTCCCCAGACATGGTCTTTCAACACAGGGCTCTCGGAGCCTCAGGGCCCATCATCTATGTTAAAGACAGAGGCAAAGAAGGCACTGAATGTCTCTGCTTTGTCTAGGTCCCTGTTTGTGAGGTGACCAATCTCATCAATGTTATCTCTGATTCTCCTTTTGCTGTTAACATATTTTAAAAAGCCCTTTTTGTTGTCCTTCACAGTGTTGTCTGGCTTGAACTGTAATTAAGCTTTGGCCTCATGAATTTTCTCCCTACAGTGGTGAACAGCATCCCTGGAGTCGTCCCGTGTTGCCTGGCCTTGTTTCCAATGTCTGTACACTTTCCTTTTCTGCCTAAGTTCTAGAAGAATATCCCTGCTCAGCCAGGCTGGTCTTCTGCTCCACTTGCATGACTTTTGACACTTTGGAATTGCCTGCTCCTGCACTCTTTAAGAGATGGCTCTTAGAAAGTGACCAGCATTCATGGACCCCAATATCTTTAAAAGCAGATTCCCAGGGCATCTTACTAACTAGCTCCTTCAGGAGCCTGACATCTGCTCTCCCCAAATCCAGAGTCAAAGTGTTGCTGCTGATTTTTCTCCTATCACCAATGATTTGAAACTCAACTACTTCATGGTCATTGAGACCAAGCCAGCCGGCAATCATCATTTCACCCCCAAACCACAAATCTAGGAGGGGACCTTTTCTAGTGGGCTCCCTCAGTACCTGCACCAAGAAATTATCTTCAATTCTGGCTAATTATTGGTAGAATCTTCATAGGGCAAAAGTCAAGCACCTCCAGCAGACCATCCTTGGCAATTAGCTGCTTGTTTCATACAAGGTTGTTTTGCACTGAAGCAGTAGTTATGGGATGCTGTGTAACTGAAGGAAAGATTTAATACCTATCCTAGAGAAAATATTTTCTTAATCAGACCACAGAGAATACAGTTAGAGCCAAGGACTGCTGGGAGTAGGAACAGTGTTCAAGAATAATTTTCTATGGACTGACAAGTTTTACATGGTGGCTCAGCCAGGATTTTCTTTTTCCCAATTTTATGTAATTTTAACCTTATGCTTACTTTTTCTGTTTCCCTAGTGCAGTTTGACATGATGCGTGCCTGTAACCTCATCGCCACTGTCGCTCTGACTGCTGGCCAGCTCATCTTCGTCTTGGGCCTGATGGAGCTACCTATCATTTCTCAGGATACCCAGTGGTGGGAGGAGGCCATAGCCGCCGTGTTCCAACTTGCCAGTAAGTCCAATTCTTTTTACTGATGGAAAAACACTCTGGTTTCTATTAAATCCATGTGGAAAAGAGTTTCTTACTTTATAAATCTTTCAAGTGACAAAGAATAGCAAAAAGGCCTAAATTTAAAAGTAAGCTCATTGTCTTTTAAAAACTCTCCCCATGAGATTCTGCAGTACATGAATAGAAGCTTTTATCTTGGATATATCAGAATGAGTCTTCTGCCAACCAAGAAAAATAAGCCTTTATTATTTCCTATGAAACCAGGAAGGCAAACATGAAAGAAATAAACTGGATGCAATGTAATCCCACAATTTAGCAGGACAAAATATACCAAAGGAACTGCTTGAAAGCAGAGCAGAACAGCTGAGCAAATTTTTGAAGTCTTGCCGAAACATTGTTATTTGCTTTTAGCTAACTGAATTTTACTCAATGACCATCAGGTGGATTTTGATAGATAGATACGTCTGCAATTTAGCAAAGAAAGCTGGGGTCAATTCATAACATTGGCTGCTATAAATAAAATTCCCACAGTAACTTTCGTGGACACAGACTGTATACAGAAATGAATGAGGAAAGGAGGAAATGGTTTTATCAAATTTCATATTGACAGCAGTGGCAACAAACTGTAAACATTTTGCAATAATGCCTTTCTTTACTACATAAAATAAGTCACTCAGTATTCATTACACCAAGAGTCCAATCCTATAAAATATCCATGCATGAAACTAAAATTAATAATATTCGGGCTGCTTACAACATCAGATTAAAAAATCTATCATTAACATAAAAAACAGGTTATAATAAAGAAACACCATTTTATTTTAAATCTTAATTTCAACTTTAAAAACTCAGAATATTTAGAATGGTATAAACCTACTGAGACCCTGGGTTTACACTGCTTCAAGGTCAGAACCTAGCCTAGGTGATTTAAATACAGTCCTCACAGCAATAAACATCCAGTAAGGATGATTAACCTGAAATCCAAACAAGAGGAGGAGCCTGCAGAGCTCAAAGCATCTGATCCAGCTTCCAGGTGCAGCGAAATCCCCAAGCATCAGTCAGTGCTTACCGGGAGGCAGATACACAGCCCAGCCATGACAAGACCTCTCTACAGCCTCTTCACATACACCATGGGCCTTGTAACTCTGGATGCCTTCTGGACAGTTCTCCCTGTCATTGGTGTGATGCTGCTTTACTCTCACTCCCTCCCATCCTTCCCAAAACTTGACAAGTCTGTTTTTCCCAGAGAGGAAATGCATTCTGGCCTGTTTAGATGTATTTTTTCATTGACAAACAGCACAGTGGACAGCCATGTGCCTTTCTTCTATCAAGGCTGCTAATTTTAGACCGGGCTTTTTTTTTTTGCCTTTTTTTTTTTCCTGTGCTGGAGTCTGTTTTAAACACAGTCAGAGAGAGACTGAAGGGCGCCAGGATATCCCGACACAGGAGAAGGAAATGCCTGCTATTACCTGTTATGCAAGCTGAACCTTGAAATCCCCAGTGCTGGGAGGGGAGAGGGGAGGAAAGCCAGAGTCAGAATGATTAACAAAACACTAATGAGAATGAGTGAAGAAGCTCTTGAATCAAGGAGTTCATCCGCCTGCCTGTGTTCAAAAGGTGTGAAGAGATGGATCTGGCAGCTTGTGACAGTTCCAGAGAGAGACATTGCGCTAGATGGATCAAAGGTCTCCCATCTGCAGAAATAATGCGATGACTGTGGTGGCTGTTCCTGTCCCGCTTGCCCATCCTCCTTTGCAGTTGTGCCACTCTCCTTCACCATCATCAGATGGTTTTCTGCCTTGCAGTCAGTAACATGTAATTCATTTTACATCTCATTATCATAGTGAGAGTTTTATGTTAAAACAGTTTCCTTCCTGACACCCAGAACAACCAGTTGAAGTCTTCTGGAATGTATGTTTTTGAAAAAAGAAGAGGCATCATATCTGCCATTATCCTGATACAAAATAGACTTCTTGGAGACCTCCCTAGTTTTCCAGGACACTGGCATGTCAACTGCTGACTGCCTGGGCAATCAAGGGGCTGCACTCACAGGACAAGCGGTTCACGGTACAGCTTGCGCTGCCAAAAGAGGGCTTGCGCTGCCAAAAGAGGCTGTTTCCTCTTTCACAGAACCCAACGGGTGCTCTGTAATGTTGAGCCACTCAAACTGGCCACAAATATCAGCCCCATCCACCAAATTTCCTGGATTGGGCCCCAGTGACAGCATTTTATACATTATGGCTGAAATGTCTTTGATATCAGACAAAACACATGTGCAAGCTGTGAGCAAGTCCATTTCTGTTGCTCTGATGAAGGACTGCTGCTGCATCTAGGGTCCAAGATTTCTTTATTGAAGGGGAGAAAAGTGGCCACCCCTTATCTTGTAAGCCACAGATAATACTCAGCCTCTGAGCCTCCACTCTGAGATCATAACCTCTCATCTCTTTTCGAAGTAAAATAGCAGTATTAGGCAAAAAACATCAGAACAATGGCTACAAATTTTGTATTTAAAAGCATCTTGTCCACACAAAACAGCTCAAGAGAAATCCCTGTGAAGCTCTCCTTCATTTTAAGGGCTGAAGCCAATGTATTTTAGGCTAGACAAATCATTTGTGTGAGAAGAGCAGACAATATTTAAGAATGTACATACTTAGATCTTACTAAATATTTCTTGAGTACCGGCTGGGTAATTTTTATTTGTTATACTTTCAGATATGTTACTGAAAACACAAGCATCCACCTCCTGTTTTTTCCTTTTCAAAAATGCAAATGATCTAGAGAATTGTTCTGCAATTGCTCATCCTGTCAGTAATTTCAGGAAAAGCTCTCTTGATTCATGTCCCCTCTAATTCCATCTTCTGTTTGATCTCTAACTTTCATCCTGGAATATGCCAATAAGTGCTGAAGAGAACTGCAGTGGTCACCAGTTGAATGAAACCTAGTATTATGAAGGCAGGCTTGAGTGTATGGCTCAGAATCACAAATTCAACCTACAGTTTACTTATTTTTAGTCAGAGTTTACATGTGGGTTTCATTGCAGTTTCCCAAAGTCTGAACTAAGGTCCCTTTTGGTTTAGAAAACTAAGTGTACTGTCTTCCAAAACCTATTACAAGTTCAAATCAACCATCTCTGATCCCACCAGAGCCTGCAATGACTCCAGGCTCCACCACTTTTTCAGTTCTGCCACCTGCACAAGCATTTGACAGTCATTCAAAAAGGATGGACCTCTGACAGAAAATAAAGCCCCAGGAAGCAAAGAGGAAGGAAAGAAGAGAGGAAACAGCATTGCTCCTGGGACAGCAACGGGATTCACACAGCTCCAAAGCTCTGCAGCCTCACACCTCCCATTTAACAGGAAAGGAAGCTGTTTGCTTTGGAAAAAGCATGTGGTGAAAATGGAACCAGTGCTGTATGTGGAATTTTTTGTCAACACTCAGAAATTTCTCTGCGGAGGATTTTGGGTTTTCTGTTTTTTTCCAAGGAACTGTTACAAACTCAGTGTGCTGAATATAGGATGAATAACGGAGCTGACAGAAGAACAGCTGGAAAGGGAAATCCATACAAACGGGACAGGGAATAAAGAGCACTTCAGAGAATATTGAACTACTACAAGCAGTAACCTGCCTGACTGGATCAGGCCTTAAGGGAGTCCAGCCAAGTGTCTGATCTTGTACAGTGGTGTATCAGAGACTTTAGAGTGAAATGTTAGAAGCATAACAGGGAGGATCTAGGATAAAATATCCCTTTACATTACATCTCACCCTAGTTTCTGAAAGTCCAAGACTGGAATAAATTTGCATGATAATGATTAATGTTCTTGCCAATCCATTTTCAGTATTAAATTACTTAAATTACATAATATCCTGAAGATTAAAAACTTTGGTGTTCCTACTGAGCCTGTCAGTTACAGCCAAATAAATTACAATCTCACCTCTCAAATTTCAAGCACTGCAGTCCAGCGTTTCCTGCTGTGCTTTTCTGCTGACGGTGTACTTCACTCCAGACCATCACAGGAAATCTGAGTTCACGCATACTCTCATTTCTGTGCTATTAAACCTAAATCAAGCAATTAGACGATATCCCTTCTCTCTTTTAGAAAAAAGTACTACAAATTTAGATTGGTTGATATCCAGAAAATCTTAATGCTGAACAGACCAGCAAAGCAGCCATTGGAGAACAGAGAATATACTCGAAGATATTAACGATAGCAATGTGATTCTGATTTCTGTATTACTTCCTTCCACCTTTTTCCTTCGCGACACCCTCCAGCCAGATCTGTTCCAAGATGAAATCTATGGAGCTGTAAACCTAATACTTCCTGTAAAGGAAGCAAATAAATGAGACACTGTAAATAACCTAAAAATCGTAACAAAAAGAGAGAACTTGACTGCTTAATTTGTGCTAAATGTTTTCATTTTTCTCATTTTTATTTCATCTCAGTGCAAACTTGCTTGTTCTTTATGTGGACTGAAAACCCCACAATAAAGTCATTTTGTTTTCACACTTTTGAAGAATGAAATGCATTTGCAAAGATCTTAAAATACAGAAACCTATCCTACTTATTTTGACTGAAATGGTTCATGTGAGCAGCTGAACCAGCAAACTGGGATGGGCGGCAGCTCACAAGAAGGGTGTTGAACTCTTCAACCGCTATGACTGCAGCAGGGAGAAGATGTGTGTATATTTTTCATGTCTCAATACTCATATGAGCAGCAGGCAATTTGTTGGGGCATCTCAATGTCAAAGGGCACATACTGTGATTAGAAATATAGTGACAAATATATTACCAGATAAATATCATTTGGACATACAAGTATAGGGAACATGTTTTATGTCAGGCACAGCTTTAGAAATAATACAGTAATGCAGGAAGAAGCATGTGAAGTGAAGTCCTTCAACTCAAACATTCACTTTCTTGCTTATGAACATGCGTATTATATACACATGGAGATGTCTCCTAAGCAAGTTTCAAACTGAGTTGCCTAGCTAGATCCACTCAATCTTTGATGTGTCAGGAGATGGACAGAACACTTGAAAAATGGAAGCAGCTTAAAGATCAAAATCCTTAAAGACCAAAGATGACCACTGGAACTTACAGGAGAATTGTTTGTCAATGACTGCTTCTCTGCACAAGTTGTTTTTGCTCAGGCTGACAAGAGCACTTACCTGTGTCTGGTAAGTTTACTGCAATCAAAAGCAGAGCTTTCATTGACTCCAGCTGCCTCTGCATCTGAGGGGTCAAGCAATGTTTGCAGCTGACTTTCACATTTTTCCTTATTTAAGCAGCTGCCCAACAGGAATTTTGTCTAATTCAGAGGGAATGCTTTTCAATCTTGAGTTAATGGACTGGCATAATTTCAAAGGAGACCTCTGAAAAGTAACCAAGAAAAGCAAGTTCACTGTCAGTAGACCTAAACTGGTTAAACAGTGCTCTGCATCTCCCTTTAAGTATTTCCAGCCAACATAAAATAGTATTCACTGCCTTACACTGACTAAATCTTCCAACCTTATCAGATTGAAGACAAATAGGGACTAATAAACTCAAAGAACACCACAAGTGGAAAGCCACTGTAATTCAGTGGTGAAAAGTGAAGGACAAGAGGGTCTTGTTGCCCCCAAGAAGCTTTGCTACTCAACTTGTTTAATTCTAAGATGTTACGTTCTACCAAAATCCTTGAAAATAAATTTTTATTGTACTCAACAATGTATAACTGAAAACTCAAAGGCCACTAAAGTCTCTCTGGCATTATAAACCAAAGCAAGCATACTTCTACAGCTTTCAGCCTGGTACTGCAACAAAGAGTACACAACTTGTACAGAAGCTCCACATTTGCCTTGCAGTGTAACAAATCTCTTTTGTGCCAAGCTGACACAGGAAAATATGTTAATTGATAATAATTTACACAAGTCCTATAGCAATGGCACTTTGGGAATCTGTCTCACTTTGATAAATGCAGTTGAGCTCCTACAAGCAGGTTATTCAGGCTTGTAACTCACTGCAGCTAAATCATTCGCTGTAAATGTTTACAGGATATATAGAGAAGGGGGATGAAAAATTTCCCCTCCCTGTTTGCAGTTCTGCTGCACAAGCATGGGTTCAGAATTCTCAGCAACAGTCTGGCTGCTCTATTTTCCTCCTCCCTTTTTCTGGCAGCAAAAAGCCATCCTACAGGACAAGCTGTAAAGAGGAGGATTATAACTCCCAGTATAGACTTTCTGCTGACCTAGAAAAAAATATAATGTAGATTTCTTCAATTGCTAATGTACTTATAAAAAGGAGGATTGTGAATCAAGGAGTGTCTAAAAAAACCCAACCAAACCAGCCAAGCATCACAGAAGTAAAAGCGTGACTGTGAGAGTTCTTTTAAAATGCTAAAAATCTGTAGTTGGCTTGCAGCCAGCTACAGTCAAACAGGAAATGCAGTATACAGCTCTGAAACCTAAGTTCAAAAAGTAACATTCTCCCAACCCACCCCCACTCATACAGTCAATACTGTCTCAACCAAAAGTCTTCCTAGTGAATTTGTTATCTGTTTCCTTCCCCAACGGAAAAGCCCCCCCATCCAGGCTTGTTTTGCTACGGATGGGAAACAACTGGAGATAAACAGCAGCTCTATGGGAAAATAAAGTACTTTAAGTAATCTCATCAGGATTTTTAGTAAAGGTGCGGCCTCTGTGCAGACTTTAGACAACACACAATAAAACGATCTGAAATTGATTGACGTACATAATGAAATTAAAACAGAGAAATTCAGCCGTGCATCTACAAGTCTTGTCATCACTACAAAACCAGATGAAAATGTTTAATATTTTCATAACTAAATTTAAGAAACACTTCCCATCTGTGGCCCTTCTCAAACTGCACTGTAAATTAAGAGATCAAGCAGACTGATGATGTAGAGCGATTTTGTGGTTATTTTTAGTAGAGCTACCTAAGAGAAATAGTCTGGGAAGCCAACTGTCTCCCTCCAGGTATTTTACTGGAATATTGAAACTAAATTCAAACATTATTGCTCAGTGTCACAAATATCTATCTAAAAAGTGAAGTCACCACAGTCTGTTTTAGTCATGGAAACAGAAGCTATTCTGAATACAAGGTCAATTTTTATAGGTGTACTTCTAACTGTTCTGAAGACAGGGCCAAATTCTGCAGTGGTGTATTGCATTAATAACAGAGTTATATTACATAACCGTCAGTACGAGTAGAATTTCAGCACCATTTTTCCTACACTAAATTCTCACAAAAGTGATACACTAATCGAGTATTTAACAGTATTCAAAGGAAAGAAATGAAAATGTTTTGTTATTTCCTAACGACAGTAAGACTCACAGTGAAGGCAGTAAGTGAAACAGGAGATACCAATATCATGAAAATACTCTGCTTTAGCTGCGTTAGTAGAAATAAACCATTAGTCAAACTTCAGTTTCATTCTCTTTCCTCAGAAGAGCCGAGTATTATTATTGCATCAGTACACCACAGTTTGGAACCAAACAGTACACACATAATTATCTGTAAGGTTTCATCTAAACTAAGAAGACACCACTCCTCAGATACAAAGGAATTAAAAAAAAGCCAAACAAACAAAGAAACAAAAAAGCCAAACACCTAAAAAAAAAATCTACTTTCACTAAGAAAGAGGAACCAGCGAAAGAGAAGGGCGAGGGTGGCACAAATAAGTGACTTGAATGTGTTTGTCCTGTCTTTAGAGAACAGACTTGCTGCTAAATGTTCCAGCTCAGTTCTTGGCTGGTAGACAAGACGACCACTCTGAGGAAAAGGACAACTTACATAGCACGTTGGAACACTTTGCTTCAAGAAGTTTAATTGTGATTAAGTTATTCAGGCAACATCTCTCCAAGCAAACTTTGGGGGTTTTCACACAACATCATCTTTACAAAAGCAGCACTCATCAAAATGTAAATATCATCCTATGCAAACTCAGTCTTTTTGGACCAATATGATTTCTTCACCCCTTGCTCTTGAGTTCCTACATTTATAAATCCAATATCAGGTCATGCTAACATGAAATACGAATGCTGGAATATAATGTTCACACTGACATTTTTATTCTGGAGCTCACTTACACTGGCAGAACTGTAAAACTAATTGTGGAAATTCTGCAGTAACACACTTCCAACCCTCCCACCTCTGTCATGTTTTTCTCTCTTCTTAAATGTCAGTTCCTGTCTGGCCTGCAGCAGATTCTAAACAGATCCTACATTTTTCACTCAAGAGCTCCAGTGACTCACTCCTGCTATCTGCCAAGTCGGGGAGCGCTCAAACCCATTATCTCCCAGCTCCCCCCCACTCAGGCACTGGCACAGAACTGCAAAAGGAGAGAAAGCCTCTTGCATGACTGGCTGCTCATCTGGTCAGAGTTCAGGCAAAGGGCCTGGAAAGGGAAATAGTCTTGCTAGAATAAATAGTTTTATTTTGGGACCTTTAAGGAAGCTTTAGTGGTTTTTCCTGGTGGATAATTGCTCCATCGGATGAAGGGAGCTGATAAAGGTGGCTGATCTATCGTGGAGAAGTGTAGCCATTTAGGACAGTGATTGGTTATAAGTGATACAAAAGCAGGAAAAACAGCTATGTAATTTAATTAAAAGCTGGATATTTGGAAAAAAGTTTAAACATTGAAAATATTTCTACAGCATTTATTTATTTATTTATTTCTACTGTGCTGTAAAGGATGTGTATAGACCACTGCTGCTTGCCTTGGCTAAATGAGCAAAGGATGGGGCAAAACTCACGCCCAAGGGAACACAGCTCTCACGCACCAGGAAGCCTAAAGGTGCCCCAGCAGGTTTGCACAAGCAGCCCTGACTTTCAGTAAGGAAACTAGAAGTCTAAGCTAGAGATAACGGTAGACATCTATAAACCTGCAGTGGGAAAGCACCAGTCACAATTAAATAACTGGAAATTAAGGTGCAAGACATGCTATAACATCACAGTTACTCTATGTTACTGGCGTTCCTGAACCTAGCTTCCTCCACAAATTGAGCCTCAAACAAATTATACAAGGTAGCGTAAAGTGGGCTGCTGTTAATATTTATAACTGCCCCTTAGAGGTACCTGTGAGTGGTCATCAGTACAAACAGCTTCAGTTCAAAGTTCTTCCTGCTTAAGGTTTTATGATTTGCTTCACACATTTTTTAATTTATTTAATGCTTTTTGGATTCCCTGTGAAAGTCTATGTGAACTAGAAAAGAGTTCTGAGAGGAAAACTGATCACACAAAGTGTTGTCATGTGCCAGACTCAGCAGTAAGATGAGTCTCTTGATTTGGACCTCAATACCCTCCCTCCTGTGAATTTTAAAACAAGAGGAAAAGAAACAGGTCCATAACTTGGCTGCAGGAGGGGCAAGCAATCTCTCTTTCTCTCAATTTCCTACATTTATGAGAAAGTCTGTATCTGTCATCCTTTGAAAAGTGGACTGCCACTTGCAGAAGAGTGAAGCACTATCAGCGATTATCTGTACTATAAGACCTAAAGACCTTAAATACCGATGTAGAGATACACATTCTCTATAAGCACAACTAGCATGCTCTGCTCCCAAAGCTCTGAAATACAAAACAAAACCCAGGAGAAAAAATTTTTTATCATCTTGGTTCCACCGATGGGGAACCAAGGCATCTCAGAGGAGAGTTTAAAAAACCTGATGCATCCCACAATACAGGATCTGGTCTGCCCGTCTCTTCTCTTCTCTACCAAGTGCCTCATTATAGAATAAACTCAGAGAATAACACTGGAAATGAGGGAAAACTATTTTGTTTCCCAGCTCTGCTGCAATCTTCTTGTATGCTATTAATGCTTACAAGAAAGAAATAGATTAAAGTTATACAAGACACAATACCATACAGCAAAGTCATGAGAATTCAAAAGCATCACAGAAAAGGAAGAGCACAATTAACTGCAGTTTTGAGGACAAAAGTAGTGTTCTGTGAATGCTGAAAAAATTTCTGCAAAATTCAATGAGGATTTTGAATGCACAAAGAGAGAACATTCCCACTTTCAAGTGGTGATGAGCTAAGCCTATGAATACACAGAAAAACTGACTCAAAGACAGATAATTTGCCTTCAGCAGTCCATTCAAGGATGAAGATAACATCTGCCAGGCTTCAAGAGACCAGGATTTGAAAAAGCATGCATAATCTGATATAAGATGTGTCATTCAACTGTGATTACTTAAAAAAAAAATAAAAAATTTCAAGCTGTATTTGTCAGAAGCACAACTTCACAGTTTTTCTACCTCAACTGTAACCCAGTATTCTTTTTAGCAGGAGTCAAGAAGCAACTTTCAAAGATATTTACTTTGAAATAACACTAGATGACCACCTATGTATTGGGATCCTATCTCCAACTTGGCTAACATTAAAATGGCCCATTAAGTAAGCCTGCAGGCTCAACTTGGGAGTGCTAGTGAACAATTACTGGACAGAGCAGTGATTTCTGCAACTCAGTTAAGTCAATGTGCTCCATGTGGCCACATTTTTCCCAGATGAAACTTGTTCATTTATAACTAAAGCTGAACCATTAAATAACTACTAGACTTACTGACAAAATCACAAAGTTATTAATTGTTGTCCTTATATCTGAGCTGACAGCCTAAAACCCATCCACAGTATGTTAGACTTCCTTTTTTCACAGCAAAGGCTACTGGAAAGTGGCAAAAGAGCAGGAAAGAGCTACTCCTCCTGTATGAACCTATTTCCTCCTCCTGTACCCTTAAGAAAGATGCCTCGCTCCAAACCCTCTCTGGTACGTGCCATCTGTGGGACAGGGCTACTTCAGGAGGAGAAGCTGTAGCGAACAACTGAGTTACCAGCCACCTTCTAGGTAGCCAAAAGAGAGCTGAGGATGCCAGATGTGTCCTGAATTAATACTCACTGCTTGTTTTATTAGGAGAGAGGTTCAGCCTTCACATTATTGACTCTCAGAATAGTAAAAGTGTCACACCTACTTTAGTGATTGATTCTTTTTCTCCTATTTGTATTTAATTTTCCTACTTTTTAAAAAAAATGTATATAATTTGTGTCTTTTCCTTCTTCACTGCATTACTAGTACTCTTTTTAGAAAGAAGCTTGATGCAATACATACTCAGGATGTGCTCTTCCATGGAAAATCAAGGCCCAGTGCCAGGTGTCACGCCATTTTTGAGCATTACCGTGTATCTGTGGCAACAGTGTTTACAAGCAGTGCGGCTGAGAAAACAGCATGCAGCAACTAGGACTTAATTGCTCTTGACTTGTCCTTGCCCATGAACTTAGGAAAATGGTATCTAGAAATCCTCTGGCACTTTATGTGACTTTGTTTATTCTCATCTTCCTTCATGAAGGAGTCCTTTTGTCAAGATATTTCTGGTGTTAGAGTGGTGGTTAAGGAACAGTGTAAGAAAACAAAGACAAAACCTTTTTTCAGTTAGTGAGGCATACTTGCCTCTTTGTATGCTTGTTTCCATCTAATCATGTGTATAAATTACTTCTCTTAAAAAGCTGAAAAGTAGTTTTATTTGAGAGTAGGTACAGGAAGAGAGACTAATACAATAGACAGAGGGCAGAAAAGTAATTGTGTGCTCATTGATGCATTCTTCATGGAAAGGGCAGGCTTAGTAACATGAAGAAGTAGGAGTCAAGGGATATGGATCATTGAATCTTAGAATTGCTTGCGTTGGAAGAGACCTTTAAGATTGAGTCCAGCCATTAACCTAGCACTGCCAAGTCCGCTACTAGCCATGTCCCTAAGCACCACATCTCCCTGTCTTTTAAATACCTCCAAGGATGGTGACTCCACTACTACCCTGGGCAGCCTGTTCCAGTGCTTGACAACCCTTTTGGTAAGGAAGTTCTTCCTAATATCTGATCTAAACCTGCCCTGGCACTATTTCCTCTTGTCCTGTTGCTTGTTATTTGGGAGAAGAGACTGACCCCCACCTCACTACAAGCACCTTGTTGTAATATGGGCCTCCAGTATGACTAGAAAAGTCACCCCACCTCACCTCTGAAATGACACAACTATTTAGTCAGTGGTGTCTACCAAAAAGAAATGCAGAAAATATTGGTTCAGCCAAAAAGTAATTGTGTTGAGTTTTTTTTTAACAGATAGACATACATGTCTTGAAATGTAACTAACTTCATTTTAAACTGCAAATTCATTATGTAACTTGACAGCTCAAATTCAAGCTTGTTTTAGAAAAAGAAAGTGCACAACTTCATTATTTATTTGGCGTCAATTTCAAAATGGAAAATCAAAAGTAACATTTTTGTCATATTCTGGAGTATTATTTCTGAAAAGGAAGAAACGCTGTGCAAGCTCATAAAAAGCTGAGATGTGTATGGTGAAGATGCCTTAAAACTACGGCAGTGTCAGAATTGGTTTGCTAAATTTCAGTAGAGATTTTGATGTTAAAGATGCACCATGCTCAGGAAGGTCAAAGTTGATAACAACAAAATAAAGGCACTGATTGAATCCAGTCAGTGTTTAATGACATGAGAGATTGCTGATAATCTTAACATATCAAAATCAAGCATTGAAAACCATTTAAAACAACATGGATATGTCAGGAAGCTCAATATTTGGCTACCACATGAGCTCAAAGAAATGAATCTCACTAAGCACGCTGACATCTGCAATTCTCTATTGAAACGTGAGGAAAATGAGCCATTCTTGAAACACGGTAACAGGCAATGAAAAATTGATTGTCTGCAACAACAATAAATGAAGAAGATTGTGAAGCAAGCATGATGAACTAGCTCAAAGCACTTCAAAACAGATATTCACCAAATATGCTGTCAGTCAGGTGGGATTTCAAAGGTACTGTGTATTTTGAATAGCTTCCAAGGAACCAAACCATTAATTCAGACAAATACTGTCATCAACTGGATCAATTAAATGATGCCATCAAACAAGGGTCCAGAATTGGTGAATCTTACAAGTGGTGTGTTTCTCATGGTAATGCTAGACCACATACAAGTTTGGTCACTCAATTGTTGCAGCTTCAATGGGATGTATTACCACATCCACCACATTTGCCAGACCTGGCACCATCAGACTGCCATTTTTTTTCGTTCTTTATAAAACGCCTTGAATAGTAAAACCTTTGCTGCTGATGAGAATATCGAATCGTTCTTGGGACTGTTTTTTGCTGAAAAAGATAAGAACTTTTTTGAGCGCAGAATCACGAAGTTGCCTGAAAGATGGCAAAAGGCAATTAAACAAAATGGACAATATATTGTTTAATAGAGTTTTTGTTTCCGTTAAAAATCCACCTTTCATCTACCCAGGAAAAAAACCCACAATTACTTTTTGGCCAACCCAATATTTTTTTCCAGGTTTTTTTGCAAATCATTGTGATATCTGGATGGAAATATTAGACAAGTGCAGTGTTGTTACTCTAATACTACCTGCCATTTAAGGAACTTACTACTGTGCTTAAGGTTAGAAAGGAAATTGAAACCTTGCCTTTGGTAGCTTCTGGAGGCATGATATTACTCCTACCTCATAACATTTTTTCCAGCATAAAAAAAGTAGAACCATAAATTCACATTTATTTTACCTTCCCTTTTTTTAAGCTTCTGTATTTTTTTAAATTATTATTTCTGTAAGATATTTAGCTATTCACCATCTTTGCAGTTTACAATAGTGGCCTGCCTTAAATAAACATTTTAAAGTTTCAGAATAAGTGTACCATATTCTGAAGAAAATATTTTTATTATTATTATCATTAATCTACCAGTTTTCTGTGTGGGCAATAGGAATAAGAACGAAGACATCATGTAAGTGAGACAAGAGGATGGGGAAAAAAAAACACAAGGTGAAGTACAGCTAAGTGGGAGTAAGAAATTTAAATCGGAGTGAACAGATTCTGAGACTCCATTTCAGGCACCCAGCCTTTGCATATATCGTCATGCCCAAATATACCTACCCAAACACATACAGCACACCATAATAGGGATGAAAAGGCTATACAGATTCATAAAGTTGGCCTATGGCATCTCCAAGAGAATAACGCATTAAGAATCATTCTCACATTCTTCTTGCAGGTTTTGTTCTGGTTATTGGATTGGTGACTTTCTACCGCATTGGACCGTACACCAACCTCTCCTGGTCTTGCTATCTGAACATTGGAGCCTGTCTTTTGGCCACGCTGGCAGCTGCCATTCTCATATGGAACATACTTCATAGACGTGAGGACTGCATGGCGCCCCGGGTCATTGTCATTAGCCGTACCCTGACCGCTCGGTTTCGTCGTGGCCTGGAGAACGACTATGTTGAGTCACCGTGCTGAAAGAGTGGACTTGAAAAGGGAAAGATCTCCAAGGAGATCTGCATTGGAGATGTTTTCTATAAGTATATGCTATAATTTAAAACTAAGGGTTGAAAGACATCACAGAGCTCACTCTTGTGGGCAGAGGCCCTCAATTATTATTTGGATGGGCTCCATCTATATACATATGTATAAATAATTATATATATATATT
>NW_010186041.1:0-42324 GCF_000695765.1 Mesitornis unicolor
AGCGGCCCTGCCCTGGCCCTGATTGACCCGCGCCCCCATACCCAGAGCCGTGACCTCCCCCTATGCCCCCTCCGGGGCCGCCCTACCCCTGAGCCCCGGCGCAGCAGCCGCCCGTTTCCCGGAGGTGGTGGCGCAGGTGTGGGACCAGAACGATGTTCTCAGCCCTGAAGAAGCTGGTGGGCTCGGACCAGACTCCGGTCAGAGACAAGAATATCCCTGCGGGGCTGCAGTCCATGAACCAGGCTCTGCAGAGGAGGTTTGCCAAGGGAGTCCAGTACAACAGTGAGTCGGAGCCCAGTTTGGGGTTGGGGTCTGCTGGGGAGCACACTCAGGCCTGGGTGGGAGGTGAGCCGCATCGGTCGGTCCCATCTGGAGCCCGGTAGCATGCCCAGGGACCCCGGTGGGGCTGCTTTCCTTGTGCGTGGCGGTGCTTTTGCCGGTATTCACCCAAAGCCAAGTTTGCAGTTAAACGTTAAGAGCTTGTGAAAGCGTGGGAGGAAGAAGGGATGGGAAACTTTTCTCTGTCTGTGTGGGACTTGGGAACCTGTAGTGCAGCAGGGGCCCTGCCGGCAGATGCCCTGAACGCCTGCTTTGCGCTGACTGTGGCGCAAGGGAGGCTTCCTTGCAAATCAATTTTTGTCAGCTAAAGCACCAGGAGAGTGACTCCCCTGGGTGTGTGGGTGACCTTCCCTGCAGCCCAGGATAATGGTATTTATAATTAAGCTCTCGTGGTTATGTGATAAGGGTCTGTTGAAAAGCTCTGCCCTGCCGGGCTTTAATAAAAGGTGAGTGATGTGTGTCTTTACGTGCCCTTGGTACATAATTCCATCCTGACTCTCTTTTCTGCAACTGATACATTTGCTCTTTTCTCAGGGAACGCTTTCAGGGTTTTTTATTTCCTTTCAATGGTGAGGCTTAGGCTTGTCTCTTCTTCCCTTGAAGCTCAGCAAAGGTTATTTCTAATGCAGCGTTTCTGGAGGGCACTGCAAGTATGTGGAATACATCCCAGAGTAACAACTGTGAGACGGGGACAGGAGTTGTGTCATCCTTGCTGAAAATAGAGACGGTACCAGAGAGCGCTGCGAGGATCGGCTCGGCTGTGTGGATCCGGGCAGGCAGGGAAGTCAGATGCAGACGGCTGGGAAGGAGCCTGATTTGTAAACGTGGCACTGAGTAGTTTCTGCAAAGGCACACACGTGTTGGATCTTTATCTGAAACAGAACGTGAAGGGAGAGGTTTGCACTTTGGGGTTTGGGGCTGGTTTTGCTTTGTTTAGTGTTCTATTGACCGTGGTTTTGAACTGGTACGTTTTGAAACCCCCTTCTTTAGGGAGAGCACTTGGTGCCTTTCCCGATAGCACATCCGTTTCGTATGCCAATAGCGCTTAATTTAGAAAATAAGCCATGAATGTGAACAGAAGCACAGTGCTGTTGTTAAGAGATTTGGTTTCCAGTGAGAGACGGGGGGGTGAGGATGAAACCATTGTGCCTTGGAGCATGGTTAAACACCTGCCTGGAGAGCTGCCAGTTACGGCCCTTGGATGTGCGCAGGGGCTTCGTGCAGCCCACAGGCCAGAACACAGCCACGTGCTTCGCTGGGCCGTGTCCGAGATCGGGTGGCTCGCACCAGCTCGTGAATTATGCAGGAGAAAGGAGTTGACTCCTCAGACCGTGAAGGTTTGTGCTGCGGGCAGCACGGATCGGCTGCATCCTGCTGGCACAGCAGTCGGTGGGGCCAGCTCGGTACGTGATGACTAACGGCGTCGTGAACAAACCTGCGTGGCTCTGTACCTGCCTGCCAGCAGTGCTGCAAGGCCGAAAATGCCAACAGCCAAAGCCAGCCGGAGCATCGCTGCTTTTTGTCTCGTTACCAAAAGCCTCAGGAAAGCGTTTTGCTTTGTGCTCTGTCTTACCAGCATTTGTGTTCCAGTGACTGGTTTCCTATCTGGAATAAAACTGCAGCTTGCTGCCGCTGCCGTCAGGAAAGCTTTCCAATCTCCATAGTAACTCTTCCCAAAATTGCTGTTATATAACATCTACAGGAGACACAGACAGGCTTACAAAAGGGCTTTGAAGTGCCCCGTGCAGCCACGGCACTGGGGACAGGGGTGGGCTGCAGCAGGGCGAGGTGGTCTCAGTTTGGAGGTGGGCGGTGAAGGGTTGTCCTTACCAGGGCCATTGCTCAGAAAGGGCAGAGCTGCAAAGCCTGAGCGTTGCCAGCGCTCCTTTCTTGGCAGATACACAGCATTCAGCAGAGCGCTGCAAAATGTGCTTTGTAGCCACCCTTAGCACACACAGATCTGGGAAACAGATCCCCAGACCTAAACCAAAGGGTGCTGTCATGACCGGTGTTACAGAAACGTTTGCTTGCTTTCGTAGACCGTTATTGGTGGTGAACTGAAGGCTGCTCCTTCCCAAAAAAAGATGCAACACTTGGGTTTGCTTGCTGCTGAAGTGGGCAGCGGAGGGCTGGGACATGGGCCGTGTCACCAGGCCCTTGGTGCCTCACCACTGGGCTCAGGATGGGCTGTACCATGCCAGCCTTTGCCACTGTCCAGGACGTTTTGTAACCAGACAGCCCCCCCGTCTGAGGTGATGCTGGGTTATGTGGTGGTTTAGTGGCACTGAAGGGTATACAGCTCTACCTTGAACCAAAATGATTTGTTTCAATGGTTTTTCTCCCACTCGGTTTTCAAAAGGAAGTGTGTTGCGGGGTGGGTCGGTTCAGATCTCTGATGAATTGATGAGAGCAAAGGCAAGCATTAGCCCTCGGCAGTGGTCATTTCCTCTGCACAGGACATCCTATTTCAAAGCAAAAGCATTTTCATACTGCACACACACTCCTTATTTGCTCTTTATCATCCGCACAGAGCTCCTGTGTTTTACATACCATGGCCCTAATAACACCAGAGCTCCCTGAGCACTATGGAGGGTACAGAGATGAAAATGATGCACCATACATATAAAGGCTTGGATGTTTATGGGAGATCAAGGTTCCAAAGATGGGGAACCAGTCTTTGTAAGGACTTGCTCTTTTTGTTTTCCTGCTTGAGACAGCCCGAACTGGGACCAGGTCTGTGGCATCACCGCAGCTGGCCCAGGGAGGGTGGCACAGGCCAGAGCGAGTGGGCTCAGTGAGGAAGGAGCGAGGTGGATCTCATTCCTTTGGCAGCAGTGCTTGCTTGAACAAATTACAAGACAAATTACAAAAGGAAGTACCAGGTTACTCAAACGTGAAAGTTTATGTACAGCAACGATGGCAAACAAGGGTGAAACAAGCGGTTCTGGCTGGGTTGTGCTGGCAAGAGGATTCCCTGGGAGGTATCCGCTGGTGATCAGTGACAGGAGGAAAAGACACGGCGGGTTCAGATCCGTCCATCCTGTCCCCCAGAACACTCTGCACCTTCTGCTCCAGGCTTTATTCTCAACGCTGCATCCAGTGTGTGCACCACTTGATAAACCCCACCGCTGTGCATGCCTGGAGCACGGGCTGCACTGCCCATGAGCCGCAGGTTTGTACTCGGCAGTGCTGAGATACCAAAGTTGGTAGCTCCAACAATTCCCCCCAGTCCCTCCACCTTATTACTTTTCTGCCCAAAATGTGCTTTAAACAAGAAAACTTACTTAATGTGGTCCATCCTTTTGTAAACATCGTAGTCCTTACTTCTTTTGTGTTGTTTTAGAGTCAGTTCCCAGCCTCTGATTGTGGTTTTGTTAACTATTTCCATTCAGCATTGCTCCCAAGAGAAAGGCTTCCCCTCTCCCTGCTGCTTCCCACCTTCTGTTCTTCTCTCCTATGGTTGGTGCGGGCGTTAGTGGAACGTGTGGCAAACCTGCTTTGGCTGCTGTCTGGCCTGTGTCCCCCGGAGGTGTGCTTGGGGGTGTCTGCACATCAGCTGTGCTTGGGGGTGTCTCCACATCAGGTGTGCTGCTTTTGGCAGCAGAGCCAGCTTAAAGCATTTGAATTGCAGCCTTGCAGTCCCAGTCCCAAAGACCTTAATGAGGGCGAGGTTATGACCCTTTATTAGCAAAGGAGTTTGGGGATATGTGCTGTGAAGTCTGAGATCCTCAGTGTCCTGGAGGAACATGGGCAGAGCTGGGAATTGCTGATTTCTCCTTCTGAGTTGGTCCAAGACCTCTCTGGGCCTGCGTCTTCACTGCTCTGCTTCCATTTCCCCACGTGGAGAATGGAAATCCTTGTTTTTCCTGATGCAGGGACAAGATGAACAGTTACTTGTTTAGCTCTTTCCTCACATCCTGATCTCTTCCCCATCCCTACCCTTCCTCCCACAGCTCATTCTCTTATCTTTGCTACGAACCTGTGGCTGTCTGCAGCAAGTGCTGATTTAACTTAAACTCAAAATCAGGCAGCAGTGTTCCTGTCCCATAGATGACAGTACAAACCTCCCCCATAATTACGGGTCCTCTTTCCGCACTCAGACACAGCCCAGCCTGTGAGGTACCCTCTTGGCTGCGCCCTGAAGCTCCCTCAGCTCATCCTGTCTCGCAGATGCCTGGCATTGAGCAGACCTGCCCCAGCCAAAGTCATCCCAAATACAGGTTTTGTTTTGCTCAGAATGATTTGCATCACCTGCCTTCTTCCTCTTCTGGTTTTAAAGACTTTTTTAATTTCTTCAGGAAACAAGTCAGTGGAAACTCATGCACTGTGTAGGAGGAAAGAGATCCCAACAGGGGGAGTGTTGAAGCTGGAGGGGGCCGTTGGACCTGTTCAAACTGAGCACGAGGTGCCACAAGCACCCTACGTTGATCTAAATGTGAGCTGCTCAGGGTGAGGGTGAGCCCCTTGCCTCTCCAGCCGTGCCTCCGTGTGCTGCTTCCACCGCTCTGAGCACTTGAGCGAGAGAAGAAAGCTGGAAATGGGTGATTTTGGGGTTAGTTTTCAGCAAGTGCAGTTCCTTGATCCAGCTCGGTGCGTAGCTGCATAAATAGCACTGTTGACACTAGGAAAGTCCCGGGGGAGGTGAGATTGTGGGGAGAGCTCACAGTCAAGTTGTCTGACAGTGATCCTGAAAGTGCATCTTGAGGGCAGCCAAACCGGTTTAGGAAGGGTCTATTTGTACCTTAAAACTCACTGTTTCAGTATCTCATGCTGCACTTCGTGGGAGGAATGTGAATTTTAAAATGGCTCTCTAAGGTAGGCAGTGGGAGCATTTCGAAAGGCTTGGGATTTCAAGGGGACAAATGGAATCTCATTCTGCCTGTGCCGTGGACTTGCTGCATTAATTCAGAATAATCAGAGGAATCCTGCATTGGTTGTTTCTCATCTGTAAGCAGGAAACAGGATCACACACAGGGCAACAGGAGATGCAGGAAGCAGTTTGTTGTCTCTGCAGAGTTGCTCTGGGACCTGTAAGTGAAGTCAGCCTATAAATCTATGTTCATTTTTGCCTTCATTATCCTTTTGCTATTTTAATAGGTAGAAGAGTAAACAGCAGTAGCTCTCAGTGTACCACAACAAAAGCACAGTGGAACTGCAGCACAAAATTTCAACAGATAAAACTCTTCCACAGACTTTCACCTCAGCCTGCCATTAGATGTCTGAGTGGCCCATTTTCTAGAGGATAATAGCTCCTATTCAAGCATAAAGATTCAGTTCAGGTCAGCTTACATTTCCCAATAGCCTTGTGGTTGCCACTTGAAACAGGGATATTTTTTTTAAGAAAAAAAGAATACCTTACTATAGCATAAAATGTAGAACACACCACACATTGTTTTCAGAAAGAACAAGGTAATGTTAGGGTTGGCTCTGCAAAGTTCATTATATTGATTGCTACAGGAGTTACTTTGCTGGGTTGTGTACAGTTTATGGTATTTTGGACGTGTCCTTTCCTTGGGAGGGTTTGAATGAGTTTCTCCACTGCTGGGCTTTCCTTGCTGTGTGTACAAGTGGTGGTGGATCAGCTGGGAGGGTGTGAGGCTGCTCGGTGGGAGCGGAGCTGTTGTGCCTTGACCTGAGACTGCAGTTTCTGAGAGTGCCTTTCACAGAATCGCAGCATCACAGCATGTTGGGAGTTGGATGGGACCTCTGGAGATCACTCAGTGCAACCCCCCTGGAGCAGGGTCACCAGAGCAGTCACACAGGAACACGGCCAGGGCTTTGGGTGTCTGCACACAAGGAGACTCCACAACCTCTCTGGGCAGCCTGGGCCATGCTCCATAACCCTCACACTGACAAAGTTTGGCCTCATCTTCAGCTTGAACCTCCTGTGCTCCAGCTTGGGACCATTGCCCCTTGTCCCGTCACTGGACATCAAACCTTTGCCAAATGCCGTCAGCACACCCACACCTGAAACCAGCCAGGGGCTAAGGGAGGGACTGTCCCTCCAACACACAGAGGACCCACAGGGATCCAGTCTCTCTTGGTTTTAATTCGCTGTTATTTATGTCCCCAGTGCTCATTTTGGTTCAGTTTAGCTTGTTCCTGATGCATGTGAGATGGACGGATTTTGACTTAATTTGAATCAAACTGTGGCTGTCACCAGAGGCAGTTTGGTGGCAGTTGAAGACAGACACCTGTGCACATTGACTCCCTTGTCCCTGCAGAGGATTGCCTCCTCACCTGAGACCATCTGAGCTGTGAGCTGGATCCCTGAAAAGAGGATGCTGCTCCAGTGCAGGAAAGGTGGGGACAGCCAAGAGCAATGACCTCTGCGGTGGTGCTCACCAGAAGCTGCCTCTCAGCACCATCCCAGCAGAACGGTTTCACCAATGCTGGGTTCAGAGCCAGCACCTCTGAGTGCAGGACCTTGGTTCGGCAGCTCGACTGAGAACTGGTCCTTGAGCTTTCAGTGACTGGGGGCAACTGTTTCTAGGGAGTGAGTATTTATTTGTAGGAATGACAAGTGTTTAAGGAGAAGTGGGAACGGTAGAGGAGGTGGCTGAAGGAGAAGCCTGGCATAGAAGGCTGGCAAAGGGATAGGGACAGGAGTGGACTTGAGCTTTCAGTGACTGGGGGCAACCGGTTCTAGGGAGTGAGTATTTTTCTCTAGGAATGAGAAGTGTTTAAGGAGAAGTGGGAATGGTAGTGGGAAGGAGAAGCCTGGCATAAAAGGCTGGCAAAGGGATAGGGACAGGAGTGGAGACTTTGCTGACTGAGCTTGTGCAGATTCTGAAGATTCAATCTTGGTGTCGCTTCTTTCTGCTGAGCTGGTGTGAGTCTGAATAAACACTGATTTTAATGACTGAGGCTCGTGTTTTTTAACAAACCTCATCATGCCTGTGTAATACGGGAGAGATAATTACAGCTGAATAACGCTTGCAAAAAGTTAAGATGCTTTTCACAGCATTCTTCAATTTGATTTTAATCAACTTTATTTTGTCCGCTTTCTCTTTTCCCCAGTGAAAATTGTCATCCGAGGGGACAGGAACACTGGGAAAACCACGCTCTGGCACCGACTGCAGGGAAAGAAATTTATTGAGGAATATATCCCAACTCAGGAGATCCAAGTCACCAGCATCCACTGGAATTATAAAAGTAAGATGGAAGGGGGTGGAGGGAATGACAGTCATGGGACAGTGCCTTGGGGCTAGAAATTCCACTGCAGCCTCCTTTCTTTCTTTCCTCTGTGTCTGCTTGGGATGGACTCTCATCGCTCTTGTTATTTAATTTATTGTTCACAGTCTCTCCATCGTATTTCTAATAATTTTACTCAGAAACTGTATGTTGTGAGTGCTAAAGGATACGTCTTTGAAAGCTGCAATTCAAGACGAGTGTTTAATAGGTGACCCAAAAGATTTGGAGTATTTGTGATACGCTTGACTTGTTAATGAAAACAGGTTTATTATGGAAATCTGTCTCTGAGGATAGCCCTCTTTTGTTATTGGGTTGCGTAGAAGTGAATAGCATGGTGCAAACTGGTTTTTTATCAATTCATGTTTTAAAATGATTGTAGTACTAATAACTCTAGGCCGACTTCCTGAAGCACAGAAGTATCTTACCAGTAGCTTTTGCAAGTGCTTGCTTGAGTCTGAGAGATGAAGTGTGAATTTGTTTTATTTTTATTTTTTTCCCATCTGCTCTGACAATCGAAAGTGGCTACGGAGAAGACACTGCAGGCATTGGAATGGCATAAGGCAAATTTAAGCATTAAGCCCAGCTTTCGCTGTGTGTTGGTAACTTCCAGTGCCGAGTCCTGACACGACGTGGTTCGTGTCTGTAGAGCTCTCTGGGGAGGGCTGACAGCAACACATACACGTGGTGATGGACTTTTCTCAAGGTGAAGCATTGCCAAGCCAGTCTAAATATTTGGAAGGCTATACATGAAATGATGCCTTTCATTTGTGGTTCTTTTACTCTGTGAAACGCTGTGTAATTTTCTACGTAATAATTTCCAGCAGTATAGGAAGTTCTTCGTTGACCTTCTGAAAACTTGCTTTAGAAAATGACTTTCCATCCAACGTGGGTGATGGGGGCGCTCTGTGAAATTGGCTCACATCTAATTACTGCCCTGTCGGCTGAGTTAATGTGCAGAGGAAAAATAAAGTTTGTTTTTCCTGCGATCGCGCACTCAAGCTGCCTTGAGTCAACATTGTGAGGTAGCTGGCAGCAAATATTTATGGATGTTAATTAAATCACTGTCAAACATTGAAGGAGTCTTACATTGCCTGGCATTAGATTTATATTTTAGATGTGGAACATACCACCTTGTCATACCTTCAGAAATTTCATCCTGTAGGAGTTAATAGAGGTAGAGGAATTTGAGGGACTTCTTCTTGCCCAAAATGAACAAAATTACTTTTCTGTGCCAGTTGTTTTAATGGATATTTGCAATTTTTGTGTCCAAGTCAGGACTTACCATTCCTGGCCCTAATGTACGCTTTTTTCCAATTATTCTGGTCAGCAATTTCTTTCTCTGCTTGGCAGTCTCGGAAAGGGGAGCCTGAACTAAAAATTGGCAATTACTTTTGTTCAGACAGTTTGGTTTGTGGAGGGGTGTGAGGAACGGCAGAGCTGCTCTGCTCAGTCAGATTTGTGCTCCAAAGCTTATCAAGTGAATCATGTCATTGCATGAGAGTAAATATGTCTGCAGGCCTGTGAATTCCCACTGGTGAACCCACCCATAAAGCGATGATTCTTCTTTTTAAATGAGCTTTCATGCACTGGAGTCTTCTCACACCTCTCCACTGTTTTATTGGGAAAGCAATGTCTTAGCATGCCGCTGGCTGCAGAGAACTCGGCCAGATAGCAGCTGAGTAGAGACTTCTTGAATGTTTTGATCCATGTTTGATAATAATCCGAGTTGCAGCGTTAGAAGGATGAATTGGCACTCTTTTTGCTGTGACATGCCTGCCAGAGCCATTAAGGTGAAACGCTGCTGCGTATGAGTCACACCAGAGCCAACACAGCAGCACTACAGTAATTATCCTCTTGTGTGTTCAGGATCATCAGAAACGAAGCTGGTGGTGAAAAGGAAGAACTTATTGGCTGCAAGGTAGCAGGAGCAGTGGTGCTAACAGGAGGAAAACCCATGTGGAAAAATGGTTTTCTTGGATCTTGTGCAGTCAATTTGTGTGTGAAGTTCTGTGCTTCCCATCAGGGTGTGGAGCAGGTCCCTCTGGGTCAAACGGGTCAGCTCCTCAGCTGTCTGGGGGTGCTGCTGCCCAGCAGGATGTCAGCACTGCAGAAATCATTCAGCAGGAGAGCAAATTTGAACTGAGGGTGCACTTGGTGTTGGGATGAGGAGGTGGGGATCTCTGGAGCAAAGTCCCAGTGCTAGGTATGGGGTCACCTCTGAGGTGACCACTGCACGTCACCCCAAGGGCTTACTTTTCTGAAGTGGGGTTCCAGCTTCTCCACAGAAGTGCCTTCTTAATGCTTGTGTGCTGCTTCACATGGTGCTGCTGGAGAGAACAAGCAGCCCTGGGCTCCTCCTGTGCCCCTGCAAAGTTTGCCATCTGAGGAAGGACAAACATCTCCTGTCCTTTTGCAGAAAGCCTGGACTGTTGAAAGGTGTCAGGGCTGACTTTGCTGGCCCAGCCATTCCCTCATCCCCAGCTGCAGGCTATGGATTTGGGGGCAGACCCCCACAAGCTGATCTGTGTCCCGGCACACCCTGAATGGACCATGAACTCAAGCAGTCCCCCCTGGTGTGCCAGTGCCTGTGTGGGAATAGCTGGCCAGGGAGGGTGCCAGGCAGGTGAGTAATGGGGAGTGGTTGGACTTTAGCCGTACCTGGCTCGATGGTCTGTAGAAATAGTCAGGAGCAGAATTAATTTGGGGTGTTTAATCATTTGAGCAGAGGTTTCAGTGCTGCAGGCTGCTGTGTGGCTCTTGGGTTTGCAGTCCTGGCTGAGCTGACCCAGGGCAAGGCTCCCGTTTGTCCTGTGCCACCCTGCCCTGCTGCCAAAGAGGAGGAGAAGCGGGAGCTGCTGTGAGGAAAAACAGAGGCTGATTTTGCTTCATAACATAAATGTAAACAGAATCTTTCTCCAGAAGCAGAGGATCAAAGTTTTCCTTTATTCATAATCTGTCTTTACAGTATTTTGAAACATTTAAGTTAAGCCAACTGTGAATTCTTTAGAGGAAATGTTTCCTGGCTTGACAATGATGCTCAGCTAAATTCTCATGCCATCCTATGAGATTATTTTCTACTCTGTGACATTATCCTCCTATTCCATTGCTTTATGCTCAGAGCTGCTCCAAGTGCAAGCTTTGGCTTTGTAGCCTATAGCATTTCCAAAAAACAGCTGTTTCTTGGAGCAGCTTCATAAAGATGGGACTGCTTGCTATGGAAACACCAGAGCTGCCCATCCTGCTGTCGGTCCCAGCAGCGGGGCCTCTGGAGTTTGAATCTTGCTTGCCTTGCTTCAGATTTTAACAACTCAAGTACACCTCACTGCTTATAATTTACTGGTGCTGCTGCTCGTTAAGAGGCAAAATTGTTAATAATATCTTATTTTTTACAAAATATGACTTGAAATTTGTGGAGAAAATGGATTTCTGTAGCTGCACTGTTTGTCGTGTTCACATGAAGATGTTACTAGCAAGGTTGACCTTCCTTAAATAAGTGTATTCCTTTTTCTTTTCCCAGTTGTACGCCTTGCTTGTAGACCAGACTTTCATTCTCCCAGTTAAATTGATGTATTTTTTAAACGAATATGGAAACCTCTGTATGTTAAGGAAACAATCTACACCACATATTTGGCATTCATCTGCTACTTTGACGATGTTGGTGTTGGGTTGGGCTCTCTGTGATGAGTGTTGAGCGTCGTTCATGTCACTACAACCCTCTGCTAACACTTTGTGCCCTCCTTGTGCTTTTAGCCACTGACGATATCGTTAAAGTTGAAGTCTGGGATGTAGTTGACAAAGGTAAGATCTATAACTTCCTTTCTAATGGAGATTCGTTGTTCTTTCTCAATTTTAATCAAAAGCTTACGTGAAATCCAGAAATGTTTACTTACACTTTAGAAAAATATCTGTACTTATTATTTTCAAGTGCATGGATGTTACTTCCTCAAAAAAATACGGAGAGAGGAGTCTCCTGTGCCTGTTATTTGCAATCTGAACTTCAGATCAAACCCAATATTCAGAAGCAATCGTTTCATGTGCTCCACGACAGATGAAATAGCCTGCTGATGAGTGTGTTCAGGTTCCCTGAACTTCATGATAAATTTCATCTTCTCTCCTTTATAGTTTTCTGTATGTTTAGACAGCTACTGAGTTCTTTGTTCTGTTTATGAACGTTCTTACTGAGCTGTTTTTTTCTAAAGGAATTGCTATTGTGGATTTGATAAAATGTGATCTGCAGTGAATAATGCATGCAGAGGGACGGGATAAAAGAGAAGCCAATTACTTAGGACAATTCACATAGGGCAGAAAATGCAATATATTTAATCCAAAATCTTTTCTAAGTGCTTAGCCTAGGAAAGTACTCTAATGTATAAATACATTTTTCATTAGTTTTCAGGTCTCGTCAGAGTATAAAGTTCTATTTTATACAAATTAAATCCCGAAACCGTATGTGGTGATGCAGTGCCAATCTGGATGCAGTGCAGTCTGTTGCTAGAACGGGTTGGGGTTCAGATGTAAATCTTAACAGCCCGGGTACAGATACTGTTTGGCTTTTAAGAGGCATTTTGTACCAGCCAGGCTCCTGGTTTGATGTGTGAGTATGGTCAGGAAAGCAGCTCTATGATGAGCATCTCTTGCTCTGTGGGTTGTGCTCCTTAATTGTTCATGTTAGCCAAATTGTATTTAATACAGTGAAAAAGAAGAGGTTATAAGAGATGGCAGCTCTAGTTCGGATGCATGGTGGAGCCCTTAGGTTAAACTTGAACAGGTAACTTCAAATGAAAATCCTGGGCACTTTTTCTTCTTTTGAACCCCAGTTCTCACAGTGTAGACAGAGCCTTCCTTAGGTCTGCGTTACTGCTGAAGTCAGCCCGATTGCAGTTTGGATTTCGGATCCTGGGCTCACGTGTGCAGGGCTGGAATCGGAGCACAACATCTGTTTTCTCGCTGCCTTGCAACTTTGGTATGAATAGACAGACAGATAATTTGGGAATCATGTGGTTCCAGCATTTATTTCTGTGAATAGCTTCTCTGGGCAGAGTCATCTTCTCGACTAGAGACTTGTCATTTTTTTGGCAAAACGGATGGGATTTGCTACGTGCAGATGTTGATAACAGCTCTTCTGGTACCGCTGTCATTTCTGACAGCGGAGCATGTGTTAGAAATCTCGAGGGCCTCTCTTCTCTCCATTTCATATTCTTTTGAAATAAAAATCATTCTGTTAAGATCTCTACTTATAGGCCACAGATACGTATTTTTATGTAATCAAATGCACTTAATCAATGCGGTGTGAAAAATTCAGACCGTTGTGATGTAACAAAATCACATCCTTTCCTATTGCCATGGAGTTGTGGATTCTCGATAAGGAAAATGTGCAAATTAACCGCTAAGAGCTTGCTTATATCTTAACTTTCATCTTCATGTTATCTCATGACATTTTTGTTCTTCCTCCTGTATGCTTAGGACAAAAAATCCTCCTACGTGATGCTTTTGGTGAGAGCGACACTAATCTGGACCGTAGACTTGTGGTAGTGAAGCATCCAGTGCTGCTGCAGCGTAGTGCTGATGAGACCTGATCCTCCTTTTTTCCCTTTCCTACCAGATCCTGGCTAATGTGGATATCTAGAGCGGTGCAGAATGCTGCGTTTATCAGGCTGGATTTGAAACTGCCAAAACTTTGCATGTTCTGAACATGCATTTCAACATACATTGCTTTCCAGGCTAAATTTTTTTGCCTGTGTTTCCCCACGTTGGAAGAATTGCTCCTTGTCAGAGAAAATTAAGAGACCTGTATTGAAATTAAGGTGTTTGAAAATGTATTGAAAGCCTGATGTGGGCACGTAGGTAGCCTGTCTATAAAAGATGTGTCCATAAAGTGCAGTTTTCAACTTTAGTCTTGTAAAGCAGCTTTGGTGTCTTTGCTGTGCAGCGCTGCCGTGCGTCATGGCTCGGTGTGGAAGATTTGGGGAGACTTAAGATGCACCCTGAAAAGCTTCACGTCCATTTTTGCACTGAAGTTCAGTGTGGTTTCACTTAGTGGCTTTTCTCCTTGCACTTCCCAGCAGCTGCCTCCATCCTTGTTAGTTCAGGGATGTCCTTTGATGTTTCCCTCCAGGCTGTTTTAGGAACTCAGGAGCAGCTCTGTTAGCCCTGCCTGGCTGGTGCCTTGGTGGCATTTGTTTAGCATGCAGATGGTAATTTGGGAGTGTGGGGAGCAGATCTGTTAGGAAAGCTTAAAACCCATGAGGTTGGTTGGTGCTCTGAAGCAGGGGAATGGCAGCTGCTGTAGCTGCACTGCTCCTCGTCCCTTTTCCTTGGCTCTTTGGGATTTCTTTTTCCTAATGTGCACTCACTGGGGTATGGACTTTGCTGGGTTCTCCTTGGGCCTGCTCAGAGAGCGAGGCTCATTTGTGTAATGATGCCATTTGTTAAATTCTTAACAAGCAGAACTTGCCCCCAGCTATGGATTGTACTGAATTTTGGGTGGTGTATGTAGGAAATACCAGTAAATGCCGTCTCCTTCTCTGCCCTTGGAAGTAACAGAACACAGGAAAGATGTCTCTCGGCAAAAGTCAGTCCTGACTCATCTCTCTGGCTTTGCAGCAAGTTGTGTAACTGCTGCAGGTCATAAAGCTGTAACAGAGCCTGAATGCAGAGAAGCTGCCTGAATGCAGGTGGTTCAAGAACAGTCCTGATCTCCAGTCTTGTAACTTCTGCTGGTTTGGTTCCTGCGTCGTTGCCCATGCACTGACTGAAGGGATCCCATCATATTTTATTCTCTTGCCCCCGAAATAGCATAAACTCCCTCATATTGGACATTCATTTCCTCTCGTTGCCCCATCACCCCCTCCTTCCCAGAGGTGTCCTGCAAGCAGGAGGAAAAATCAGAATTGCTGTTTCTTTTATTTTCAGATGCCGTAATTTTGATGCCACTGGAATTGATGTTTCTCTTATTTTCAGATGCCGTAATTTTGATGCCACTGGGGATGCGAATGCAGTAGATGTGTTTTTGAATGGTGAACAGAAGCATCTCCCTCGCCGTGGGTGGCATTTGTTGGCAAGCAGTGCTGGATGAATCCTTGTCATCCTGCAACAAAACTGGTGGTACATAGAGATGCAGAGCCTCTCAGGTGCTGGCCATGAACCCAGGCCTCTGGTGTTCAGAAATAACTGCTCTGTAGGCTTTGGGGCACTGCTGCAAGGTTATTTGGCTTCAGTGTTGCTATTATGCCTGTATAAGGACCAGTTGTCGTTCTAGGTAGAGAAGCTGAGCAATCACAACAGGAGGACCCCTGCTTTCTGACTGAGGCTCCCAGATCACACCTCAGCGCAACCTTAAACCCAGGACCTCGTTCATACAACAACACAGTGCCCTTGCCTTTACAGGTGGGGCTGCATCTTTTCACGACATACATCTTGTTTTTATCTGGCTCACCCTGCAGTTTTGGTTCCAAAAATAGGCGCTGTGGATGAATATGCACACACATGCGCTTCTCAGCTCTGTTACTCTTTTATAGATGACCTCCTTTACAGCAGTGATGAGCACCATGTAAGAACATTACTCATTCCTCCTGATAAAAGCCATAAGCAGGGAAAGGCATCCACATCTTCTATTCGGTCTCAAAGCATTGGTTGTAAATGTGTCCAGGTTTAAAAGACACCTTGATCGCTCAGGACAAGAGGATCTATGAAGAGTATTTGTGGTTGCTTGGGCTTCTGTTTCAGTACCTAGAAATTCAGGTCATGCCAAGCATAATTTAGCAGTAACTGCAGAAATAGCGGTGTTTTGACATTCAGAGAAGCCACACGAATGCCACTGATTTGAAAGGAATTTAATTGGAGTGGGAAAAGGCATGCACGTCCCAGACATCCCACACCTTCAGTTGCACTGGGAAAAATCAGAGCCCATACGTGGAGCCCTCAGGGAAGAACACTGCGTGAATGGGGAAGGGTGAGGATGAACATTTCTGCTGCTTCCTGATGTCAGCAGTAAGATGAACTTTGCATGCTGCACGGAAACACCCACCAGACACTGTCAGGGTGTGGGGACTGCGATCTCCTGCTGTATCCTGCAGCATTAAAACTTTCATGAATAACTCTGTATTTCGTAACTGGTTAGCCTTGACTTGCATGCAAGAAGAGTGAAACACTTTGTTTCACATGTGGCATCTGGCAAAACCGTGCATTTTACCTGTAGTCACTCCGTTTGATCACCAGAGCTGGCGGAAGCTGTCGCAGTCCCCAGTGTTACAGAGTCTTTTAAAGTGTCAGTGGGAGATTTTTTTTTGTGGTTCCATCCAACCAGGAAAACACAGAACAAAGTTAATTCAGAAGTGCAGTTGGTAGTTGCTGTCTGTAACATCTGGAAGATATTTGATATCTATAAAACATAACTGCAGATCTTGCAGAGTTACTCATGGTGCAATAATAATTTGATAAAACTCTGGCAACTGCTGTACATAGAGAGAGTTAAACGATACCTGGAGGGCCAGCGTGGGTTTTTTTCATGGCGTATCCACGCTGAACTTCTTCAGCTCAAGGTGAAAGGTGTCCTCGCTCTTCCACATTGAGACTCCCAGCAGTTCTTAGTGCTGAGTGTCTTTAGCTGATGGCCATTCTACCAATCCTGGGTACAGATATGTGCTGTCATCTTCTCTGCCTGCTGTGTGTGCAGGCTTTAGAGTTTTGGAAACGTGATTAAATTGTAACTGAGGTAAGGCAAAATTTTCAGGGAGTCTGAGGTTTAAAGGCACCGAGTCCTGTTCTGAGGGTGCAGGGTCAAATGCCAGTGGTACTTTAAAATGTCAGTTTGTGAACCAACCAGAAGCTGTAAGGAAAGGGAGAAGTCTCAGGGGGTCTGCCCTTCAAGGATAAGGGCTGTGCTTGAGCATGTGCCTCAGAAGAAGCAGATGAGTTGGAGAGAAACCCGTAGATTGCTCCAGATGGGATGGTGGCTGTGGGACTGCAGGGCAGGTCTCCATAGTGGTTTTCTCACATCTTTGCCAAGTGTTCAGCCAGTTCCCTCTTGCACTTTCCTGTGAGTTTAACCAGTTTTACCTGTCCTCTAGCTTGTTTTTCCGTGGGTGTCTCTGGAGCGTGTGGCTTTGGATGAGGTCTCTGGAGGATTTCCTGTATGCACCTTCACTGGTGGTGACCAGACCTGACCCTCTGGCTCTGGCCTTTCTGCATAGGCTGCCTCTCCTCTGCTCCTCCACCGTTGGTTTGATTTTGCTTGGATTTCCCCCCGTGCAACAAAGCAGCTTCCCTTTGTGGTCAGGAGTGCACTGAACCCTGTATTATTGAGTCATTTTGAGTTAATTCTGGGGAGAACATGGTTTAAGCTGCCCCAGACTTTCTTCCTATTCATCTTCAAATTAGGCTAGCTGGTGTTCTTGCACAGGTAGCTGGTATTTTTCAGCAAAAGGCTTGCCTGTCCCACCCCTCCTCATTCCCCATGCTTATAGTAGAAGTTGAATCCGCTTTAAGGTCATGTTCAAAATGCTGTGGTCCTGCCCAGACCCATCCTGGAGTTCTCTGCCCACTGTAATGCTGCTTTTCTTTCTTTTTGTTTCCTAATTCTTTTAAGGAAAGTGCAAAAAGCGAGGAGATGGCTTGAAACTGGAAAATGACCCTCAGGAGGTGAGTCACCGTGAGTGCTGATGTCTGCCTCTTAGCAGGAGGCCTGTAGTCCACCTTGGGTCCATGGAGAGTAAGGTCTATATTTGTTTCTGCTTCAAGGCTGGCCCGTCAGGCAGATGAGGATCAATGTGACCCCTGATGCTCTTCGCTCTTTTGTCTGTGCATTTTATCCCTGTTCCTGCCCTCACCTCAACTTTCCTGCTGTTTCCCATTCTGTCTTTCGGGAAAGACTGCGCCCCAGATGTTTACTGGGGAGCTTTGTACCTCTGTCAGTGGCAGAAGATCCTTTTGTCATGGATTTCTTGTGAGACCCGAAGAAGTCACTCAGTGCCATGTTCTCTGGCTGCTCCTTAAAACTGGGCTAACAGTTACCTTTGAAATGTAGAGGAAGGGGCAATAGCAGTGCTATGGAGCAAGCTGTAAAGGTGAACAGAGTGGCTTTCGCAGGGCTCTTGCACCAATGTGTGCTTTTGATCTACAGCAGAAGATCCAAGTGCCCTATGGAAGACGTGCTGCCGCTTTCCCCAGGCTGCATTTGGGCTGCCAGTGCTCTTCCAGGCACCTGTTTCACAATATGTACTATTTTATCCTCAAGAAAAATGCAGTTTAAAGGCTCATAAAGAGCTTTATTGCTCCTGTTCATGTGTCAGTGCCCTTTGGAGCTCGGTGCATGGGTAGCGTGCAGGTACTCGCTCAATAACCACCTTGTTGAAACTGATGGGAAGGGCAGCATCGCTGGTAGGCAGATCTCTGTAAGAACAGATATCACATCTGCTTCTTCCTTCACAAACGTGGGTGCGTTTTCCACTCTTGGCAAATGAGTGAGAATTGTTCCACAGGCACCAACTCCAGCAGGAGCCTTGGAGGCTGAGCTGTGACCAGCACTGTACTTTGTATGCGGAGTCCAGTGATGAAAAGCAGATCAGGTATTAATAAATACCTTCAGCCCTGCATGGGAGGAACTCAGTAGAAGTTGCACCCTGGCTTTACACACCAGATGCGTTCAAAGTACAGTCAATATCTGGGTTGGCAAAGAGGTGGAATGGGAGCTGTGTCCTCTGTCCTCCATCCTGTAGCTTACGTGGAGTTATCTTCTCAACGCAGGATTTGGGGGCACAGGGGAAAGAGGAGGGAGTAGGTTTTAGCATTTGCTGCCAGCCATGGTTATTTCAGAGGCTCTCGGGTGCTTCACATCCCACTCCTCTGGGCAATGGAAGCTGTGACCCACCAGGTATCTATCTTAAATGATGGCGATGTGAAATCCATGGATATTGCTTGCACTTACTTTAGAAAGTTTGTTCAGCACTGTATCAGCTGTATTCTGTACAAACTTGCAGTTGAATCACGTTATTTACTGCGCTTCTTTGCCTTTATTTCCTCAGGCAGAGTCAGAAATGGCTCTGGACGCAGAGTTCCTGGATGTCTATAAGAACTGCAATGGCGTAGTGATGATGTTTGACATCACCAAACAGTGGTAAGACATCTTCAGCAGCACACACCACACGATGCTCGCTTGTTGAGTGCAAACAAATGACTTCTAGACCTCCTGATTCCCAGGTGGACTCTGAAGCTGATAACCAGCCTAATGAGTTGAAGCAAGCTTGTATCCCTTAAAATAGCAGCTTTATCTCCTGACATGTCTTCTAATATACTCCTCTCCTGGGCTTGTTTCAAACAAGCAGCCTCCCCGTGGGCTTGTGTGCTGCAGTTTGTGTTACGCTGCTGTCTGAGCCTGGGTAATTAGTGCCATCACAGGTGCAAAGTGTGCTGGGCACGTTACAAACGGCTGCTCTGCAGAACACCACGGAAAGGGAAATGCTAGGGAGAAATTCCCAGGAAGGCTGGTATTAATAAGGATTATTTAGAGGCCCTAGGCTGCATTAACGTACGGAAATAATGAACTGTTCATTTTGCACATCTGCTGATGCTGAGGGACATATGGAAACGTGAGTGGAAAGCGGAGGTGGTAGGAGTTCCTGCTTTACATTTAAGCATGTGTTGTACAGGGTTGGTGCGGGTCAGGGAGCCTGTGGGCAGCTGAAGGGAAGGAATCCTTTTCTTCTGCTGACCCCACACCATTCTGTAGGACTGCGTTTGATACTGGTGTAGGAGATGTGAGAACGCTGATGGAAGTGGGGTATTGAACTTGCCATGTTGTTTTTGAATAAAGAATGATACCAACATATCTACAGTGAATGCATTTCTCTGAGGGGGGGCAAAGAAGCCACAGTTTTGGAAGGATTTTGGAAAAAAACCTCTTACTTTGGTTTCATGGGGTTTTCTTCTGTGCTTTGTGCTTGAAACTGCTCGCAGAACGATGTTGCCCACTCACCTGCCTTTATCTCTCTCTCCTATGGTGAAGGACGTTTAACTACATTCTGAGGGAGCTTCCTAAAGTGCCGACCCACGTTCCAGTGTGCGTGCTTGGGAATTACCGAGACATGGGGGAGCACCGGGTCATTCTGCCTGGCGACGTGCGGGACTTCATCGACAATCTAAACAGGTAGGCTGGCACCATGGCAGGGGAGCAGAGCTCGGCCGCTCGCTGTCATCAGCCGTAGATAACCGTATTGCTGCCGTGTTTCAGAGGCACATCACCTTCATCCTCCAACCCTGTGCCTGGCTTTTGGGCTTTTATAGCTCCGAGTGTCTCACACAGCAGCTCCAGTTGACACGATGGGTGCTTTGATCTAGGAGCCAGTGCTGGGCAGGTTGTTAGCTGGGTTCCTGGAAGCAGTGCCTGATCGCATGTCCCTTTCAGCAGCACTTTTCCCAAGAAGTCATCTTTTTTTCTGGATGGTCCTTCTCTTGTGAAAGGATCCTCTCCCTGCAGCATAAGTGTTCTCTACGCCAAGTAATTCTGCGACAAGAGAGCCAGCCTGTGCAGCTGTCTTCCTTGCTTTGCCTCTGAGCATTCCCACGCAGCATTTACTGGGCACAGCCAAGTCATACACCTCCCTCACCAGCCAGGCAAGATTTCCCCTTATGCAGAGATCTGAGGCTCTCTGGTATTTAGCATTAAACATTATTTGTTGTTCAGAATTCAGTAAATTGTACCTTTTTGTGTGGTTTCATGTTTTTAAGGCATTTTTTCATTTCCCTGCCTCTTATCTGTGCCTTTGTCAGGCACACAGAAATGGTATCGGTTTTAGTTATTGATTCTGTAATGTAATAATTTCTTTACGTGTTCATCTCTCTATGTGACTTAGCTGAGTTTAATGCCCACTGCTGGCTTGTGACTTAATACGGGTCTGTTTGGGGTTTTAAAACAAGACCAGTGAGGAAACAACAGCTTGTACAGCTGTGAAACCCCCAGTTTAGTAAACCCAGTGCCCTGCCTTAGTGTTTCTCAGTCTGGCAGCCCCACAGCACTGCAGCATAACAGCACCCATGTTCTGCCACCCTTCAGGAGCACCAAAGTGTGACAAGTCCCTGGCAGAATGACCTGCTGGCCTACATTTGGGGATCGAGGGGCTGGCGTGTAAATGAGGGCAACTCATGGTTTGTAGCTCAGCATTTGCCTCTTCTGTGCATGCAATCCGTGTCCTCTGAGCAGTTGTCTCCTCTCTCCCTCTCTGCTCGAGACAGGCCTCCTGGCTCCTCATATTTTCGCTATGCTGAGTCTTCCATGAAGAACAGCTTTGGCCTCAAGTACCTGCACAAGTTCTTCAACATCCCTTTCTTGCAGCTGCAGGTAAGAGAGAGGCAATTCCCTGATGTGCTGAGGGGGGTGGGACAGATTTCATTTCCTGCCCAAATTTGGGATTTGGGGTTTCCTTTGTTGTGTTAAAGGACCCTGAGTAGATTTTTGTTTTCATGAGAGCTGTTAACACAATTCTGTTGATGCATTGGTGCCTGTGACTCAAAGATGACTCTGCTTGCGAGAGGATGCTTCTCTGCTGCGTTGGCAAATGCTTCCCTCTGGAGAAAGGCTCCAAGGTGATGAGTAACACTGGCAAGAGAATTGCATCCAGTGGTGTAGTTAGGTTGTCAAAATTGTTACATGCCCACATTTGTTCAACTTTGTATTTAAATGCTGATCAATTAAAACTCAGACGAGATTTGGTCATGAACTGAATAATTCAGGGACAACTTTTTGCTGAAAGCCTTTGCCCTAATGGTAACTGATCTGCTTGGATCCTATGCACATCGATCCAAGTCTCATATTTCCCTCATAAGTGAGGCTTCTTTGGTGGACTGAGTGGAAAAGCAAAGGCTGGGTAGGTACAGAAGGGTGAAATTCTCAGCTGTGGTCCTTTAGAAGAGGACCTTTTGGGGTAACTTGTATGATCCTTTGGGTTCAACATCATCATATGCTTTTTGGGGGTACATAGGATGTTGTTCTCTTTTGAATGGGAAAAAAAAATGGCAGTTGATTGTATTTCACCAATAATTGACATTTCTGCATGTATTTTCATACAAATAATCCCCACTGAGATGCTGGCTCAGAAAATGCTCAGATGTATTAGTGGATGTTTGCAGGATAAGAAAATTGAATGTGTAAAAACCCAATGAAACCAATCAAACAAGAAATTTTCGAAGAGGAAGACATAGAAATTTGAGACACAAACCCAACTCGCTGCTTGGTAGAGAAGATTGGACTCTACCCACATGGTTAGATGGCTGGTTAAATGTTTGGGTTTATAACCTCAGCTCCCATGGTGAAGTGATGTCTTGTGGAAACCATGCAGAATAATTAGATCTCAGGTTAGTTTTGTAGCTCTCTCCTTTTTTTCTCAAATAAATATTAGTAAGAGACAAAGCCTTCCTGCCAGATTTGTTTCTGAAAGCTGCTTATAATGATACCATTAATAGTATATACAATGATTTTCCTAGCAATAGTCATAAGCAGGAAATACCCAAGCATTTGTAGTGTTGGGTTTGCTTGGAAGCAGCCTTAGGATGGGAGTTGTAGAGGACCTTGCATTTAAAAGTGCTGTGTATAAGTAAACATGATCTATTAATTCAAGACTGGAAGCAATCAGGGCACTTAGATAAGGGCCCCAAAGCCAGCGAACTTCTTGGACAAGTCTTGGTCTTCAGGAAAATAGAAGAAAATAAAGCTGATAGAGCTTTTAGCAGTTTGGAGGGTCCAGTGATGGTTGCTTAGGAGAGGTGAGGGAGATGGGGTGGCCAGCCCACATTTACTCCCATATTTAGTGGCCTGGGGGTAGTCCAAATGGTGCAGGTGCCACATAATTACACTCCCAAATCCTGTGTTTTTGCTGGAATGTAATTCAGTCATTCAACACTGCAGAAAGAAGCCTGAAAAGACTTCCTATTACAGTCTAGTTCCCAAAATGTGCAAGGGGAGATTTGGGTGGGCACTTGCAAACTGTGCTTGTCAATAGGTCTGCTCTGTTCTTGGTACCTCAACGCAGGAGGTGGCAGCTGAGGGAGGTTGTCCCGTGCCTGCCATGCAGAGGGAGCGCTCAGACCAGAGCTGCCTGGCTTTACCTTGAAAACAGCAGTGCCATAACCAGTTCCTGCAGTTCTGTGCTCACACAGGCATTGCAGACGGGTGCTTTTCCGTGCATGTGGAAAAATAAATCACAGCATAGGATCCAATGTGGAGACGACTTCTGTCATATTGAAGAGAAGGCTGAGGGGAGACCTCATCACCACCTACAGCTGCCTCAAGGGAGGTTGTGGAGAGGTGGGTGCTGGGCTCTTCTCCCAGGTGATGGGGGATAGAACAAGGGGAAACGGCACCAAGCTGTGCCAAGGGAGGTTCAGGTCAGAGATAAGGAGGAAGTTCTTTACTGAGAGGGTCGTCAGAAGCTGAACCAAGCTGCCCAGGGAGGTGGTGGAGTCACCATCCCTGGATGTGTTTAAAGAGCGGGTAGACGAGGTACTTAGGGATATGGTTTAGGGGGTAGACAGGAGCGGTTGGACGTGATGAGCTCAGAGGGCTTTTCCAACCGAGCGATTCTGTGATTCTGTGATATTCCTCTGGTGTGCAGGAGATCCTTGGCCCTGCCATTCTGTGCCAAGCCAGCTGACAACTGCAAATTTGGAGGCTTTTGGTTGCTTCTTCCCAGGCTTTGGGGCTTTACTTGATGTCAGACTTCAGCTATGTGCTGCACTTCGTTTTCCCGGTGCTGCTTGCATTTACAACACAGGTTCACTGGAGGAGCTTCGCGCTGCGCCGCAGCGACTGCTGCTGGGTGGCTCTGGGCATTTTGCTGCTCCCAGCTTGCTCTGAGCGCACGGGGAGCCACGGCTGGCCCTGTGGGGCCTCATCGAGTGCAGCACAAGGCATTTAGCTCTGTAGGAAAGTCACACTGAATTCCTAAAGGTGCTGCTTACACCTCCAGAGAGACTTGCCAGTACCAGGCTCCAGAAAGGAGCCGTTTCCCTGGTATTTCGGTGCAAAGCAGGGTCACAGGAGAGGAACGCTACCAGGGATTAAATGCACGCATGGTTTCATCAGCCTCAGTCGACCTCCGAGGTTTCTCCGCGTTCCTCAGCCTTGGCCTCCCGCAGCTCCCGGGGTTGCTGAGCTGTACAGCAGGTCCCACGCTGTCCTTCGGCAGGGTTTGGAGCCGCACATTTCCACGTTCAGCTCACACTCGTGCATCTTTCATGAAGAAAGCAGCGGCTGAAATTCATACCCCCGGTACAGAGCACGTTCCCTCCAGCAGCCCGGGCTCTTCAATTATTGATCAGTTCCTTTCCGGGGCAAGGATGGCCAAAGCTGAGGACGCAGTTTAGCTGCAGGTATCGCTGGTGGCCCACATCCTGTGCAAATGTGCTCAGGTCAACAGGGCCTTCGGATGCGGCGCTGGAAGAAGACAAAATTCTGCAGACAGCTGGAAATGCCTTTTCCCAGGCAGTGGCGGTGAGCCACGGCGCTGGTCTGCAGCACATGATTTATTCCCTTCTTTTGGGTCACTGCTAAAAATAAGCTGGTTGGTTTAATATTTTAATACCAGCGTGGTAAAAGAGAAAAATTTCGGTTGTAAGGAGTTGGAAATCCGCTTTATTAGCGATGGATTTTTACAGGATGAACGTGCAGCTCTCTCTTAGGTAAACTTAAATACGTTCTTCGTATACTGCGATCTGTGGGAACCAAATTAAATACAGCTCTGCTATATATCTTGCTGCCAAAGCATGAGGACAAGCAAACCACTTGTTTAATAAAAGGCATTATCTGAGTGCCTGAGGTGAGCATCTCTGCTGTCTCTGTGGATTCACAAATTTGGTCAGCCTGTATTTCACTCATCTTGGGAAACTGAGGACAAAGAAGTAGGAAAATTGATCTTTTTGGCCCCGTTTTTACTTGCACCCTATGAATAACATGAAATTATTAAATCTAGTACTTCTAATTTTTTAAATTTCTTGAAGCTTGAAGTCTAAAATCTCGATGAGTGCTTCTGTTTAGTCCAGCAAGTTCAAATATGTACAGCGTGTCTTGCTGACATGTTGCCTGTGTACCACAATAAAGGGAGCTGGAGTTAACTAATGACTTCATAATTCTGTGTATACATGTTAATTGAAGTCAAGTTTCCATCTGCATCAAGCTTATGAATACGATTAATATAAATTACCTACCAAAGGAAATGTGGATCAGTCTAAGCTCTTAACACAACAACAGAGATAAAAATGAAGACTCTAAATGCCTTGGAAGCAGTAAATTAGCTTAAATGATCACAGAAGCTCTTAAATTTCAAGGAGGATTGTATCTTCCAGTGAATTAGCATGTTTAAAGGTTATCAACTACTATGAATCACCTGGTCTTATAAACATCAACAGTAAGAATCACTTAAACCTTGCTCGCTGATTTAAGTCATGGTAGGATTTGATATAAATCAGGCGGCTCCATGGAGGGCTGTGCTTTACATAAGCAGAAGAGCCGCTTGCTCTTTAAATCTTTATCGCTTTAAATCTGCAGTCACTTTCTTGATAGCTCCGAAATTATGTCCATGACACCGTATTGTCGGTAGCGTACGCACACAGACACCGAATGCCGCCGCTTTACCCGCGGTTGGCTTCCCATAGGGATTTTCTTCCGTAAATTATGTAGATCTCCTTTTGTGCTTTTTGCCCCAGGGGGATTTTTCTGCAGCGAGCACATGTGTTTTCAAACATGGAATTAAAAATTCACCCCAGTTACTGATGCCGTACTCCATAGTAGTAAACCTAAACCACGTTGATTTTTGAGGCAGTGGTAAAAGCAAAAACCTTTGCTGTTTGGAGGAAACCTGGGGTTTCTCTCCTGTCTGGGTGGTGGAGCAGCTTGGCAGCCCATGGCACCGGTGGACCCCGCTTTAGGGGGTGCTGTGTGTCACCAAATGTGTCCCAGCACGAGCTGCCCCTGCTCCCAGTGCCGTGCAGTGTGGGGCTGCTGGATCCACTGGGGGAGCCTGTGGAGCTGGCCCTGCCCGTGCAGTCTCAGCACAAAGTGTGTGGTTATTGATCACTTCTCGTTGCCATCCGGGCTGGCAGGAAGAGCGTCCCATCACCACTTGCAATTGATTTTGAGCCTTTTAAGCCAGCACTTCCCCTCAGCTGAGGTTTTTGCTTGGTTTCTGTTGGAAATGTAGGAAGGGAAGGACTGATTTACGCTACCCTGGTTTACATTAGTGAAGCCAACTCACACTGAAATGGGCTGAAGTGTCTGTCCCCCATCTGTGGGGCAGCAACTGAAGGCAGAGGGGCAGTGACTTTTAAAAATTCACAGTTAACAGGTTATGCTCCCTCATCTAACCCAGCAGTAAAGAGAAAATTACCGGGAGGTTTTGCATCGGCTGCGTCCCACTCACAGATGCACTTCTTTAGCACAGGGAAAAAGAAAAGATCAGAACGAATGGGTTGCACAACTGCTCTCCACAGGAGTTGAGTCTGTTCTCCAAATGCTACTGGCGTTGCCGTGTCTGAAAATCACATATTATTGATTTACACCCCACTGCAGCTCACAGAAAAGTTACTTTCTTACACGCGGACTTTTTGGATTAACGTTCTTTTGCTACTGCTTCTGCCTCCTTTTGTGCGTCTGTATTTAAACCGAACACAGTGAGAGGGACCAAAGCTCCTGTTTAATTCATTGCTGTGGGTAATGCGGTGACACAAGATCTCGCTGCGCCCTGTGAGCGCACAGAGCTCCGTTACAATGACCCTTCCTGCTCAGACCCAGCTTCTTTTCCTTTCTTCAGAGGGAGACGTTGCTACGGCAGCTGGAGACGAATCAGCTGGACATTGATGCAACCCTGGAGGAGCTGTCAGTGCAGCAAGAGACAGAAGATCAAAACTACGAACTGTATGTCATTGAGCCATCTTTCCTAACTGCTTGGTTGTGGTTTAGGTGTCACACGAACGTGGGGCAGCCCCACCGATGGCGTCTGGCCAAGCTGAAGGGTCCAGTGAGCGATGTTTAGGGTTTCTGTGGAGCTTGTAAAATGCCACTTCGAGGTGGCATTACCCACAGTAAAGCATGCACGTGGGGATCGCAGTGAAAGGGTCTGGTTCCTAGGGGCACGTGATCGCTGGGAGGGCAGGGGAGGTGGAGCTGAGCACGCCTGAACACAGCACATGCTGAAGGGATTGCAGAGGGGGGTGTTGCAGTCTCTGATGCTGGAAGGGGGTGTTTTCCATCTCTACTGCTCTGCACACAGGCTGGTTCCTCTTCTTCTGGCTATAGCATCCTGTGTCTTGTGACAGGCAGAAGGTAACAGCAACAGCGTTGTCTTTTGTTCCCTTTCAATACTTCTAGACTCATCAGTGCATCTCTGGTTTGAAATAGTGGCTAGTTCCTGCTGCCCTGTGTTTGTTCAGTGCCTTGTCTGTTTGCTTGCTGCTAGAAATGAGCATTTCCCAGATGTAGCCCTGCAAAGCCAGTACATCTGTAGCACAGGGAACAGGGATCTCTTCAGACTTGTTGACAAACGTGCTACGTGAATCCCCATCGCAGGGTCTTTATTGCAGCGATGTGCAAGCCAGAGGAGTCAACCCTGGAATGAATTTGAAATAGATTCCTTACAGGCTGCTTTATTTGGAAGTTGGTATCGATGATGATGAAATATTCATGCACAGCCATTTTGACAAGCAGTTTCAGACCGAGTTTCAAGTTCTGTAACCTTGGTCAGTGTGTTTTCCTTTGTGGGAGCATTGCAATACCCCCCACACATAAAGCAGTGCTGTTTCCAGAGTGTTCACCTCGTTCCTTTCCTTTGGGACTGATCAGTCTCCTCGTGCCTTCAGCTGTTTTCTTCACGTCTGTACTCAAAGGACTGGGCTGTGTGGGCTGTGCTGGCAGATTGTTTTCCAGTATTCTTGTTTATACTGCATCAGTAATGGAAGATACTCAAATGAATCAAGAGTCATCAGTAACGGAAGATGCTTAAATGAATCAAGAGTTGGCAGAACCGTTCCAAATTTACATCGGAAGGTCTTGCTACGTAGTCACCTCTCACACTTATTTAGCATTTTCTGGACCCTCACATGAGCCAATTCAGTTCACAAATCCAGCACTGCTGTATCTAATTCTGGGTTAATCTGTGTTGGGCTGGCATCTGCTCAGCACCAGAACTTAAAGGGTGCGACAGCAGCGTGGGGCTGGCAGAGGTGGGATGGCAAGAGCTCCTGGTTTCAGCAGGGGCTCATCCCATCCAGTGTAACCACACCAAGGTACACCATGGTATAATTCTGGTGTGCTTCTGCTGCAGCAGCACTGCGATTACCAAAGGCTTATCACTTCGTGGTGGCATCCACAATCCTAGGGCCACGCTGCTCTGGATGCTGCACACTGACGAGTGAAAGGGCACGTTCTTGCCTTGGCGAGCTCAGAGCAGGTTTTGGTGCAGTGGGTGGTGGCAAGCATCAGCTCAGTAGAAGCCCTGGAGTCATCTGCAGAAATGCCAAAGCCAGATACCCCTCTGACCCACGTGCCAGTGCCCTGTCGTTCTCCAAACTGGCTCTTGAGCACTTGAAGAACAGGAGATGGGGTAAGCACCTGAAGATGCCTATGGCCTGGCTGAGCAAAGCAGCTGCCTGCAAAGGACTGCTGCTGGGAGAGCTTGCACTGCGGGCTGCTAATTGCATCGTTAGTCTGCTTAATTGGCTTGACATGGCATGAGAAATACCTGCCACGGTACCTGGCAGAAGAGGAGTTGCTGAAGTTTTAAAAGCAAGGCTTTTTCCTAGGAGTCTGGTTTAGCAAATAAGCTGATGTTCTTATGTAGCTGGCCAGCTTCTGCTTTCTCTTCAGCCACTGTGTGTTCATGTCTGTGTGCTGGGAGCACTGCTCTTTGCTTTCACAAAATAATGCTTCTTCATAGAACGGTCCTTAAAATATCCCCGGATGCTTCCTGGCTTGAGGCACTGATCCCAAAAGAAAGGACTGGGCTGGGTCATGTCCGAGTACTTTGATCACACTGAAATGAAGTGCTATTTTAGGGTTTTGCAGTTTTTCTCAACACCCCAGGTAGAAACAAAGAGTCTGCTGGCTTCAACAGCACCTCTCCGAAACAGATGAACTGGGCAGGTTACTTCAGCCCCAGAGCTGAGAAGTATACTCTTCATGCATTCATTTTTTACCCCTGCAGGAGCTTTTCAGGCTCAAGTCCTTTAGCCTAAGTCCCGATTTAAAGAAATAACCACATGCAGGGATCCACAGGCAGGGAACTCGGGTGTGGGTGAAGTCCCAATTCTCCTGGTGACACAGAATCTGGGGGTGCAAGGACCGTGCAGGCTGGGAACTGGAGCTTGCCGTTGTGAGGCAGGTCTGCAGTGCTCACTGCTGGGGAAGGTCCTTGTGTCCGTGCTTCTCAGGTGCCCATCATTTTGGGATTATCCTGTTTAATGTGCTACTGCTGTGGATGTCAAAATGAGCACCTGGTGTGTTGTCCTCCCACACTCACCTTGTTAAACACAGCCTGCACGTTGGTGCAGTGGGACTTGTTGACCCATGGCAGATGTGAAGCCCTTGAGATGGTCGCTTTGATTTAAATAGGTTGGGGACTGAGCTGCTGGGGAGCAACACAGCAGAAAGGGACCTGGGAGTCCTGGTGGACAGCAGGATGCCCATGAGCCAGCAATGTGCTCTTGTGGCCAGGAAGACCATCGCCATCCTGGGCTGGATGAGAAGGGGTGGGTGTAGGGCAGAGAGGTTCTCCTGCCCCTCTGCTCTGCCCTGCTCACACCACAGCTGCAATCTTGTGTCCAGTGCTGGGCCCTCAGCTCCAGAAGGACAGGAACTGCTTGAAAGAGTCCAGCAGGGCCACAAAGATGCTGGAGGGAGTGGAGCATCTCCTGCTGAGGAGCGGCTGAGGGAGCTGGGGCTCTTGAGCTTGGAGCAGAGGAGCCTGAGGGGTGCCCTCATTCCTGGGGATCCATTGGGAAAGGGCAGTGTCAGGAGGAAGGAGCCAGGCTCTGCTCTGGGATGGCCAATGCCAGGACAAGGGGCAATGGTCCCAAGCTGGAGCACAGGAGGTTCAAGCTGAAGATGAGGCCAAAGTTTGTCAGTGTGAGGGTTATGGAGCATGGCCCAGGCTGCCCAGAGAGGTTGTGGAGTCTCCTTGTGTGGAGACACCCAAAGCCCTGGCCGTGTTCCTGTGTGACTGCTCTGGTGATCCTGCTCTGGCAGGAGTTGCACTGGGGGAGCTCCAGAGGGCTCTGACAGGTCCTGCCATGCTGGGATTCTGAGGACAGCACTTGGAGTTCTGCTGTCAGTCACCACAAATTGCACGACAAGGGGAGGTGTCCGCAGGCACTTGGGGCTGCAGACCACAGTGGGCTGCTGCAGCACCTCCTCCAAGGCGATTCCTGCTCTTCCGCCAAAAAAATCAGGCCAGGGAGCAAGGCAAGGTGACAGCACTAGGACACCTCGGTTATTTCCTTCACCCCTGTGCACGTCTGGTAGCTGCTCTGTCACAATGACCGATGCTAAATTTGGAGCAGGGAACAGAAAGAGCAGAAGAGCTCTTCCTCCTGCTGCGGCTGGGTACCTGAGGACGAAATGTCACAGCTCCAAAATGTGGATCCCAGAGAGGACACGAGGTGGCACACAACGCTGCCTCATCCGCCTTATGTAAGCCATCCCCTGCAGCCCTAGCGGGGAAGGCACAGTGAGACGCTTCCAGCTCTTTCCCAAAAGGGCTCAGTCTCCTCTGGCTGTGGCAATTCCCCGTGGTTTCTCATATTTTACGTTGTCAGTGATGCTAAAAACACATTTTACAGCTCTTTTTGAGCTCCCGAATTATTGTTAAACAAACAGCCATGGGTTTTTTTTTACTCTGTTCTGAATTTGTACTTAATTTGCTCGATTTTTTTCATCCTTGATTTTTGTTATGTTCAGTGTGCCTGTTCCCTCACTGAATGCTGAAATAAGATTTTGGGAAATTGTGGAATCTCTTCCTGCATATTCCTTTCTTTCAGGAATAAGCTGCTGGTGGAAACATTTGCAAAAGTGAATAAGATTTAATGTATGGTTTTCATGAGCTTTTTATCTTTGACTGCATTTTTTGAGATACTGTGTGATCCAAGCCACAGCTTCTGCTGCAGCAGGACCTGTCCCAGGTTTGGGTGCTGTCCCAGCGGTGCCATGCAGCTCTCCTCTGCCTTGTCAGGGATAACCCGGTGCTGCTGTGCAGGTAGGGAAGATCATAGCATCCTAGAGTCATTTAGGTTGGAAAAGACCTTTAAGATCATCAGATCCAGCCATAAACCTGGCACTGCCAAGTCCATCACTAAACCATGTCCCTAAGTCTGCCCATCTTTTTAACACCTCCAAGAACGGGGACTCAGCCACTGCCCTGAGCAGCCCCTTCCAGTGCCTGACAGCTCTTTTGGTGAAGAAATTTTTCCTAATATTCAATCTAAACCTCCCGTGGCACAACTTGAGGCCATTTCCTCTCATCCTGTGGATGAAGGACCAGTGGCTGCAGGAAGCCATTTGCTCTCTGCCGATGAGGACTCTTTTGGGAGACACACTCCCTGGCTTAGACCACTTTATTCACTACAGAGTCATTGCTCGGGTTTGGGGGTTTTATTTGCCCGTTTGTTTTTTCCACATTAAGCTCAACTCCTAATTTTACACAGCCTGTGGTGCTGAGTAACACCAGTGCTGCCAGGCAGGAGCTGCTGGAGCTGCTCTGTTATTTTAAGCCATAAGGAAGTACAGGTCCGGGGTCACACCGCCTAAAGGCTGAATTACCAATTAGGAAAGTAAAACCACTTCTGCTTTCTCTTCCCCTTGCCCCACCTTTATCATTTCTGCTTGCTGTGAATCTCTGGTGCCATCAGACAAAGCAGGAGCCCATCCTGCCCAGGCCTTGCAGACTGCTTGGCCATTGACCCCAGGGGCCTGGGCTGAGGGGGGGGGCATCAGGTTCAGTGCCTTTAATGAGCCCAAAACAAACCTGTGGAAAAATAACCCTCAGTAACCCCAATTAAACTGATGTCACACGGCCCCTTAATCTTCGTTTTCACAATTAATAAAATAACCCAAAGCCTTTCTTGCCATTTGAAATACGCTTGAAAAATTGATCACAGCACGTTAGAACCAGGAGCCAAAAAAGCTTCAGGCTGCTCCCGTCTTCAGTAGTAAATGAATGTGAACGCTGACAATGTTAGGAGCTGTAAGGCTAACAAGTCCTTTTGTGCTCTTCTTGTTTGCTCTGGGAGCAGAGCAACAGTATCCTCAGGCCCTGGTAAATTTTTGTTCCCGCAGAGCATGTTCATCTTTAAAATTGCATCAAAGCCTCCTCTTGCGAGCAGGTCCAAGCGGCAGTGAATTATTCAGGGGTTTGGAGGATGCGGACTTGTTACTCGGTCTGAAATGGAAAGGCAAATGAGGAGCCTGCGTGGGGGAGGCCAGATAGCCCATTTGGACCTGCATGGCACGTTTGCTGCCTCTAAATCCCAGTGAACAAGTGTGCTCAGGCCGCAGCGTGAGTTCACCTTGTGCTTTAACAGGACCTGGTCTGCTACCCGTGGTGCAGGCACAAAGCTGCTTGTTTCACAGTAAGATTTTGAGCGAGTCCTTTTGCGAAGGGCTGGCAAAAATGATGGAACAAGGAACGCAGCGGCCAGATTGCATAGAATATGAGGAAAAAAAGCAGACACATGGCAGGTTTGGCCCGGTGTGTTCCCAAAACAGGAGTGTGTGTAAAGCCAGAGAAAGCACTCATGCATTATGTAGTATTTTTGAAGTGTGGAGGACGCTTGGACACCTCCACGCTGGAAATGACTGCGAGCTCGCTGGCAGCGTTTTCGTGTGTGCTGTTTTTCCACCCACCCTCTTTCACGGAAGAAGATGGGAATAGGAAAGCTCGGCAGAGCCGCTTTATGCAGCCCGTGTCAAACCGCTCTCGGACCATCCTGATTTCCCCGCTGCCGCGGCACGCAGCGCAGAGCTTGGCCCACGTGTCTGCTTGGGGATGGGGAAGGTGACACAAAGCACACGTGCTCTCCTTGGGGCTGTGCCGGGGTGAGAGCCGGTGTGGTGCTGTCCCCAAATAACCACTGTGTCTTTCTACTAAAAATAACCGACTGCCTCTTGTTCTTATGCCCTTCACACAATGTAGGTGAGCACAGGTGCAGAAGAAGCCTGCATGGGTGTTACTTTCCAGACTGGCTGAGCTGGAGGGAAGGCTGACGCTCTGGATACTTCAATTATGGAGCATTTTCTCCCTCCAGCTCTTAAAATCCCTGTGTTTCTGCAGGAGAAACAGGTGGCAGTGGCAGCCCTCCCTCCCTTTGGAGCTGGCTACGTGCCTGGAACAAAGCAGGTTGTTTCCAAAATGGGCAGCTTCGGTAGTACAAAATACAGTACATCTTCAAATACCTTGGTATTGTAAAGGGTGTCTTGCATTTTGTTGGGTCCAGCTTGAAGTACTCTGAGCTTCATATTCTGTAGCCTAAAATGTCAAATATGTACCTTGTGTGTACTTCCTATGGGATCTTTCTTCCTTAGTCTTCAGTGTACGGTCGTCTGACCCTGCCTGAGTCACCCCATGGCCTTGATGGTGGGATCCAGCATCCTGATGAGAGACTCAGGGCTTGTTTAGCTCTGTTTCTGTGTAGTGCTGGCAATTTGAGGACTCACATAGGCAGGCAGAGAGCTCAGCTCAGCCAGGAGAGCGAGCGGTGCTGGCGTCAGCATCTTGGACCAAGCTCGCCGGCCCTCCTGCCAGGGTTGCTGTTGCTACAAACAGGATCAGGGGTGCATGTAGATCAGCTGGGATTAATCTCCCTTCGCATTTAGGAGGCAGGAGTCTTTAACCCTGAACAGGGCTTGGGAGGTGGAGGAATCGGTACCACAAAGCAGAGGAATTCAGCCCTTGGCACTCCTGGCGTGGATCTGCAGAGCCACACGTCCTGTGCAGGCCGGTCTCAGGGGTGGGTTTTCAGCCACAGCAATTCACATGGCTTTGTGGATTCCAAGCATTTCTTTGTTGGACTAGGGCTGAATCGCAGGTACCCTTCGTTTATCTTCCCCTCACCGCAGAGGCCGTGCGTAGTCAGCCTCGAGGGATGCTGAACGAGGGTGAGCCCTCCGCAAGAAAGGAGCGATGTGCCATTGCAACTCAGTGACAGAGATGCACTGAAAATACACCGTTAATTCTTGTGCACCTTCCAGACAAACCCCATGCAGTCTCCACAGAGCTCGGTGCAAGAGTTCAGCTCCTTTATGTTTCCTCTTTGATGCACGACGAATCACGCATCATTCTCAGTGCAGCGTGCATGGCTCACCCCAGCTACTGGTCCCCTGGGAGTGAGGATGCTGGAGCGGATGCTTCATCCTGTGCTCTGATCTCAGCTCTGCTGGGAGCTTGTTTTGCTGTAGCCAGTCTGCTGGGGGGGATGAGCACTTAAGCCTTGCCCCAGGTCCTGGTGGAAGCGTCGGTGAGGCCACCACAGCGTGGCACTGATCTGGGTCTCGGGGATAGGCAGGGATGGCTGTGTGACGGCCAGGTCCTTTGCTGCCGCTCCCAGGCCTCGTGGCGATGGCAGCCTTTAGTCAGGCCTTCATGGAATGGGTGAGGAGAGGGGTGAACTTGGAGCAATACTTGTTTCCTAGCCCCCGAGCAGCTATTTCCTTCGTACCGCTGAATTTCTTCCCGTTTTTGTTATTCAGGATCATCCAGTTATTTCCGTACGTTGTCCCTGTCCTCCTCTCTGTTGATGCGGTAACCTCACGGGCATTTCCCTGGTCTCTTCTCATTTCCATGAAATGCTGAAATATATCTCAAGGCTAATCCTTGAGGAACTCTACCAAAGATTTCTCTCTACTTAATGCTGCTCTGTCCTAGCCTTTATCTCCATTTAGCCAGCTCAGTTAGGAGGGACTGGTTTTCCAGTAACAACTTCCCGGGGTTGTTCTTTGGAGCTCCAGACAGTGCTGGTCACAAAGTATATTGGTTTACTCCTTAAAAGTATATCAGGCCGGTCCTTATAATAGGAAATGGTATCTCAAGGGGGTTTAGAGTCTTTCTGTTCCCTTTCTGCTCGGCAGTCGTTCAGGGAAGGCGTGCGGCTGGCTCGAGTCCCTGAAGGACGAGGTCGTGCTCCGTGTGGGAGAGGAGTCCCTGTGTTGATCCAGTGGTTGCCTGGAGCTCAGCGAGTCTTGCGGAAGCAGCAAACGAGTTCATTAAGCTTAATGAAACAAGAGACAAGGCCATGGTGTGCTAGGGTTTCTACGTGGTACTTCGCTGTGGGTAAAGCATCTCTGTGTATCTCAGATGTGCCGCATGTAGCAGTTCTTCTTTTGAGACCGCTTCATAGCAAAAGCCTGGCTTTCTGTGAGTGTTTCTGTGCAGCCAGCTTGTGAAAAGGCTGCAGGAGGATCAGCCTTGGTTTCCTTTTGGAAAAGGATGAAGCGTTTCGCCCTCTCTAGCGGCACAGGCTTTATTGCTCTTCTAGTCAGGAATCCAGCCAGGACCACGACTTGCTTCAGAGCTGCTGCTGCTTGGCTCCGCTGCCTCCCACGCAGAGCAGGAGTGTGTGCTGGGGGAGAGACCGCCTGTACATCTGCACATCGCGAGGATGATTGCAGTCAGTCCTCTGCAAGCCCTCTGGATAGCTCTTTTCTTTCAATGTTTAAGGATTCTCCTCTCAAATCCATTCTTGGCTGAAAGAAGTTGTTTTTATAGCATTTGAGTCTTCTCGAACGCTCCAATCTCTTCTGCAGAATCTAAAATTGTGCCATTCCTGTAGCACTTACTCCCTTAGAGACATATGTCCAGGAACTGACTTAAGGTTGTGTTTCAGGCCCTGGCACGTTGTTACAGTTTGTGTATCCAGGGAGTTCCCAGCAGCGTTGCAAATGTAGGTTCCTCCTGCAGTGCAGAGCAGGTTGGGATTCTCCGCAGATCGGGTGAGTTTAGCTCATGTGGGTGAACCACATTTATTGTGGAGACTTGCAGCATCACCGAAAGCAAACCCGTGCCCTCCCAGCTCAGCACATAGCCAAAGCAGGCCAGCATCGTGCTTGGTGCTCTGTTGAGCGTGTTTTCTCCATGCCTTATATTTGCAATTTATCTTCCCTGCAGCTTCCTTGAGATGATGGAAGCCCGAAGTCGAGGACACACATCACCACTAACAACTAACGGGCAAAGCCCTTCCTCTGGCTCCCAGTCACCCATAGTACCTCCAAGCTCCACGTCGACGGGCAGCTCCAGCCCCGGCACCCCACAGCTGCCGCAGCCGCTTTCCACGAGCTCCACCGTCTCTCCTGAACCGCCCCCATCTTTTTCACCAGTGCCTGCACCCGAGGCCCAGCAGCCGCACACATCTCCTCCAGCTACAGCCTCCCCAGCACCTCCGGCTGCCGTCCCACCACCCAAGCGCAGCATCATTTCACGTCTGTTTGGGACGTCTCCTGCGTCAGAGCCCTCTCCTCCCCAGCCAGGTAGGTGCTGGGGTGCAGTGTCTAGGCATTTTTATCCTGTTTTTCATTTTTATCCTGCGAGATGCTGAGCAGGTAAGTGTCTGAAGAGCACAGGCCCTGCGTGTGCTGGACATGTCCAAGGAGAGCTGCGCTGTCGCTCTGTTCGATTCTCGATGGGCGTTTTGGTTTGTCTCTGTGCTGGGTTTGGATGAGGACTGTGTCCAGGGTGATGGCTGTAGCATGCGTCAGGAGGAAGGCACTGAACACACAGGGGACACTAATGAAATAACCGTCAGCTTCTTACCAGGAGCACATATGTCACTTGAATAGCCAGAGAAATTGTTCAAGAAGCTATTTGGACCTCTGTCTTCACAGAAGTCTGGCGGCTCCAAGGGGCTTCTGTGTGTTAATAGAGAGCAGCGGAGTGCTGGTTTTAAAGGTTACTCAGCCAGAAATGATCGTGTAAGTGCGGGCTCTGCAGCGGATTCCCCTCCAGGGAAATATTCTCCATCCGAGATGGTCTGAGGAGGAGGGCAGCCCGCCGTGACTTCCTCCGCAGCGCTGGCACACAATGGAGCAGAGCAGCGCAGCGCTCGGCCCAAACCCCTGCCGGACGCAGTCGTAGGGCAGAAGCATCGAGGGTTTTGTTGTGTGTACTTTTACCGATCTGGACCTTCGTTTGCCTGTCACATTCACTTTGTTTTCAAAGCTAACTGGAGCTGCAGAGCTGGCGCTGCCTAAAAATTATTAGCATGGCATGGTTTGAATCACCCTTTGGAAATACCTTCCCTCTCAAACTGTCAATCCCTGGAGCTCGCAGTCCTCTCGAGACACCCACAGAAAGAAAGGAGGAGGTGCTGGGAACACGGTTTGCGGTTTCAGATGTTGAAATCTCTCCGTTTTAGATCTGCACACAATGTTCTGTCTCCTGAATCTGTTACCAGGTGTGACACAGGACACCCATTTCAGGTTGCTGGTGACTCTTCCTACCCAGACACAAACAAAGAGGAGTAAATATTAGAAATCCCTTGTCAATTAAAAACCCTTTGTCATATTGATATGCAGAAAAAAGACAAGTGTTCTGCTCTCAATGTTGCAGTCCTTGGGATTTGCTTTTTTTTTCCCCATTTTCTTCATTTTTTTTTAAAATCTGTCACTTAGGAAACTGGCTTAGGCTTTTGGATTGCAGTCCTGGTATCTCAAGGGTGTTTTTTAGGAGGGTTGCTAAAGGCTGCCAGGAAGCGCTGCGCCGTCAGTGTTATTAGGTTTATGTGGCGTGCCAGGGGTCTGCACCTCTACTGGAACATACCTAGGGAGTAGCTAATTGGAAAGCAGCTGAACAAATCACTGTCACAAGATAATACGTGGGTTTTTTTATGGGAAATGCTATTTAAGCTTTCCTTTGAAGTCTTGCAGTAGTAATTCTTTTGGCTGTGTTTTATTCTTACACCGATGCTACTCTAGGGCATTAGTAATAGTGTTATCTGTATGCAAAAGTGATCTGAAAGCTCTGCTAGTAGAGCAAAATCTAGAAAATATATCCAGATCTTGTTCACCAAAGAAAAAAAAGAGCCTAGATGTGAAGTGCAGTCTGGACAGAAGAAAAAGGTTGAGTATTGTAAATTCTGAAAACCTGAATTGCTTTATTCTTCTCGGTTATGCTAATTTAATGAGTTTTTAATCCTGACACCTTGGAGACAGGTAAAGGTGTCTCTGCAAATAAGCTGTATTAAAGTGAGTCCCTGTTTGCGGTGGCTCTTACACAGGGCATCTGAAAGCACAGCGTGAACAGTCCTGCCTGTGATAGTTACAGTCGAAAAAGCAAGAGGGAGGTGAGTGGGTGAGCTGAACAGTTTGGGAAAGGCAAGAGGACGATGAGGGGACGTCGCGCAGGAGCAGTGCACGCAGCACGGGTATAAAAGCTGGCTGTGGTGTGGTCAGTCGTGGTGTTCACTGCAGAGCAGAGTCGGCCGCTGGAGAGGTTTTCAGACTGTTTGAGAGCCTGGTGCCTCTTAAACCACAGCGGCCGTGTGTGGTCTGTGAGTGCCTTCATGCAGGAGTCTGGACTGGTCTGAGTGTCCTGCTGATCTCCTTCCTCATCCCGTGCTGTGCAGCTGAGGTCCTGCTGCGTGGCTGCTGTCTGTGCTGAAGAGGCCCTGGGCAGGATAGATCTGTAAAAAGCAAATTTCTGTCTCGCTTGTGGTAAACCCTGTGTTTTACAACTGCTGTTGCTACCGCAGATGCTGCTGCTGCCACTCCTCCTCCCCACCCTGGAGCACCTGCGAAAGTACAGAGCGTGGAGGACTTTGTTCCCGATGACAGCCTGGACCACAGCTTTCTAGAAGAGCCAGCCCCTCAGAAGGACAAAGGGAAAGCGCAGACCAAACACCGTGTGGACAGTGAAAGGTAAGGAAAGGAGGATGGAGAGAGGGGGAGAAAGGGATCACAGAATCCCAGAACGTTAGGGATTGGAAGGGACCTCAAAAGCTCATCCAGTCCAATCCCCCTGCCGGAGCAGGAACACCCAGATGAGGTTACACAGGAAGGCGTCCAGGCGGGTTTTGAATGTCTGCAGAGAAGGAGACTCCACAACCTCTCTGGGCAGCCTGGGCCAGTGCTCTGTCACCCTCACTGAGAAGAAGTTTCTTCTCAAATTTAAGTGGAACCTCCTGTGTTCCAGCTTGTGTCCGTTACCCCTTGTCCTATCATTGTTTGTCACCGAGAAGAGCCTGGCTCCATCCTCGTGACACTCACCCTTTATATATTTATAAACATTAATGAGGATGTATCTGGATGATGCGGCACAGAATTACAGAATCATTTAGGTCCAACCATTAACCTAACGCTACCAGCTCCACCACAGTACCACAGCTTTAAATCCCTCCAGGGATGGTGACTCCACCACTTCCCTGGGCAGCCCGTTCCAATGCTTGACATTGAGCCAGGTCTCGCTAACCTGTTGCAACTGTTCAGAAGGGGATTGCAGAGCAGTTAGCTGGCCCTAAGCCTTTCTGGCTGTGGTAGTCATCCATAGCGTTCACTCTCTCCCATTTAATGATACACCCGGGGAATGAGGAACAGCAGTATGAGATATGAGTATGAGCAGAATGAGATAACTGCAAGTTATTACCTTTCTGGCTTTGCTGTCTTGCTTTCATGCTCGCTGTTAAACCCGTGGCTTGCCTTGGGTGAGGAAGGGCCAAATGTGCTGAAACATTTGAGATGTTTTCCTTCTGGAGCACAGCGCACTTTGCATGGATGTTATGTTTTGCCTAATGAATACCTTCCCTCTGCAGAGGCCCAAATCATGGCCAGGCTCTTGTGGCTTGGTCCTGCCATTCCTGAGGCATTATAGAGGTGTTTGTGTTTGTTGGAGAGCACCTGGTGCTCTTCGTGGCTCAATGGGATTCTGGAAGGGAGGACAGAGAGGGTCATGCTCCCCTGGGAGCGTCACTGCATGCTGGCCTGCAGGTTCCAGAAAAGTCAGGGTTGGGGGAAAGGGCTTTCTTCTTCTCTGTCCATTGTTAATGTTCCTTCCCAGCATTTTCTCTCTTAAATTGGAGAGATAGGGATTTGATGTATGAAATGTTCAGTGGGTAGGGAGTTGGCTGGATGGCTGCATGCAGAGAGTGGTGGTCAACGACTTAATGTCTGGATGGAAGTCAGTGATGAGTGGTGTCCCTCAGGAGTCATTACTGGGACCAGAACTGTTTAATATCTTCACCAGTGACACAGACAGCAGGGTTGAGTGCAGCCTCGGCAAGGTTGCAGACAACACCAAGCTGGGTGGTGTGGTTGACACGCCTGAGGGATGGGATGCCATCCAGAGGGACCTGGACAAGATCAAGAAGTGGGTCCATGTGAACCTCATGAGGTTCAAAAAGGCCAAGTGCATGGTCCTGTACCTGGGTCAGGGCACCCCCCGGTATCAATACAGGCTGGGGGATGAAGGGGATGGAGAGCAGCCCTGCAAGGAAGGACTTGGGAGCACTGGTGGATGAAAAGCTGGGCATGAGCCAGCAATGGGTGCTCACAGCCCAGAAGGGCAACCACATCCTGGGCTGCATCCCCACAGCGTGGCCAGCAGGACAAGGAGGGGATTCTGCCCCTCTGCTCTGCTCTGGTGAGACCCCCCCTGCAGTGCTGTGTCCAGCTCTGGGGTCCTCAGCACAGGAAAGACGTGGAGCTGTGGGAGCAGGGCCAGAGGAGGCCACAGAAATGATCAGGGGCTGGAGCAGCTCTGCTGTGAGGAAAGGCTGAGAGTTGGGGTTGTTCAGCCTGGAGAAGAGAAGGCTCCGGGGAGACCTTAGAGCAGCCTTTCAACACCTAAAGGGAGCTTGTAAGAGAGATGGAGTCAGACTTTTTAGTTGTAGTAATAGGACAAGGGGTTTTAAACTAAAAGAGGGTAGATTTAGACTGGATATAAGGGAGAATTTTTTTACATTGGGGGTGGTGAGGCACTGGCACAGGTTGCCCAGACTGGTGGTGGATGCCCCATACCCTGGAAACTTTCAAGACCAGGTTGGACGGGGCTCTGAGCAGCCTGATCCAGTTGAAGATGGCAGGGGGGTTGGACTGGCTGACTTTTAAATGTCCCTTCCAACCCAAGCCATTCTGTGGTTCTATGATTTTATAATTCTCTCCTCCAAATGGCAGAGAGCTGTGCTTGTGCTGTTGGCTGGATTTTCTTTTTCCTTTTTTTTTTTTCTTTTCCTGGCTTTGATGTTTTTTAACAAAAAAAGGGAAAAGGGATTGTGTATACTGAGCTGCTCCGACAAGAGGATGTGCAGCAAGCTGTCTGAAAGCAGGCTGTCACTGAAGAGCATACTCACAGGCTCCGCAACCCTCTGCTTAGAGTAGTCCTTGCCTGCTGCTTCTTGTCATCACCACTGGATTAACCAGCAGAGTAATTAAGCACTGCTGCGGCTCATCTGTGAAAGTGGTGGATTCTGCATCTTTTGACATCTTTGTCATGATTCAGTGTTCTCCGGTTCAACCACAACAACTTTAAATCAGTCCTGTCTAATGCAGGTCAGCCTGAATCATCATCCCTTGTGATGGTAAAACACGTGGATGTTTTATTAAGGAAAAGGAAAAAAAAAAAGAAAAGTGGTGGCCTACAAAGCATCTTGCTCGCGGCTGTGGCTGAGCTGGGATATTTTTCTGTGTTTAACAAGGAAATGTCAGGAGAGCCAAGCCTGACCTTCCTGGGCTTTGCTGAAGGACCGGGACCTGGAGTGCCCTTACTGCTCATTAGCTGCAGTGCTGGCTGGGGGTAGGAGGTTGGGTCTTTAACAAAGGCTTCTCTTCTCCAGAACGTCAGTCATTGGAAGCAAATGGGTGTTAAACTGTACAGAAAGCCAAGCATCTCAAACAGTGGTGCAAGAGCCCAGCTCCTTGCTTGTGGAGCTGTCGTGGTCTTGGCTGCTATGAAGCCCTTCTGCGCTCTGTCCCCAGTCTTGGTTGCCTCCCAGTGCATATGAGCTGCTGGGGGTAGAGAGAGAGGCACCTTTGGGCTTTCACAGAGTGGACACTGTCCACAGCTTCATCCTTTGATGGCAGTGGTAACATCTGCGGTTAGAACAGCTCGGTTTCCCTGTGGAAGACCTTGCTCTGGTTTCCTGTGCAGCTCACACGGTTTTCTCAGTTGTCTGGTAGTTTTACCTTCTGCTTCTTGCCAAAAAGAGCCCACCACAACGAGGCAGATGTGCTGAAATTCAGAGATGTAGATGTGGGTCTGACCATCACCTGCAATGGTTGATTTCCTTCAGGATGCCAGTTACAACCCCGTGATGCCCAGGAGCAACATAAGCGTTCTGTAAGCACTGTCCCTAATGATCAGCTTCTACTGCAGTGAGTAGGTTGTTGTAGCTGCAACAAAATCTACTGCTGCAGAAATTTCTTTCTGACTTGGGAACACAAAAGTTCTGTGAAACCACTCGAACCTAATGGAGATTTTATTGCTTTTTAAAAATGCAGTACTGGAAGCTGCTTTCCCTTTGCATCTGAGTGAGGAGCAAAGCCCAAGAACATACCAGAGAGATGCATTCTGTTCTCTGGGTCCTTCTTGCCCTTCTTGAAGATGGAGTGGCATTCCTCTTCAGGAAGGTCTTCAGGCACTTCTCCCAATCACCATGGTTGATCAAAGAGTAGCAAGAGTGGTCTCGCAGTGGCATCTGCCAGCTCCCTCAGCACTCATGGGTGCACCCCATGAGGGCCCATGGACTTCGGTATGTCCAGTTTTGCTTTGTCCGGGATCCTTGACCCGATTCTCTTCCACCAAGGGCACATCTCCCTTGCTCCACATCATCTCTGGGACCTGG